>NW_020450769.1:60575-130515 GCF_003343035.1 Apteryx rowi
AGTTGTCGTTCTTCAAACAGGGTCCCATGGTCGTAGAAACCAAAACCCTGTTGCCAACACCAGTGGCACTGTCAGCTGTTAACTTGGAGAGTCCGTCTCCTCCTCCTTTCATCCATCCCCCTCACTGGCAGGATTGAGGAGAAGATGACTTGGGCTCCCAGACCCTTGACCACCATCCCCAGCGCTCTGAASGCCTGTTTGATGGTCTCCAGTTTGCCCTTGGTGTCATTAGTGCCCACATGGAAGAGCAGCAGAGGGTAATAGTCTGATGAGTGGACAAGCCTTGGCAGTCTTTCTATGACATCTCATATGCGAGCCTCTGGCAGGCAACAAATCTCTCTAGACAAGAGGTCAGGTTGGCAGATAGGTGCCTCTGTGCCCTGCAGCAGGGAGTCCCCCACAACAATCACCCGCCGCTTCTTCCGGGCGTTCCGGCAAGGCACAGGATCTGTTGTCCCAGTTACTTCCCTTGCAGCTATGTCCAGCTCCTCCTCATCCTGGAGGGCACTAAACCTGATCTTCAATTGCAAGTCCTCAGGAGGAGTAGGAGCCTTTCTCCTCCTACAGGAAGTGATCAGCTTCCAGCCGCCTTCCACAGTGTTATGATGTACCGTTTCACACAGCACAGAGCCCTCCGGCAACTCCACTGCTGTGGGGACTCGAGACTCCTGAAGCTGTACAGTCTTCAAGAATACCCTATCTCCTTCTCATCCTCTCGGATGCTGCGCAGCCTACTGACCTCCTCCCGTAACTCCCTTACCTGATGACACAGCTCATCAACAGCAGCACACCTCCTGCAGGAGAGCTAACTGCCAGCCCAGGCCTCCCGGAGAGGCCCCAAGCACTCCCTGCAGCCTGAGACCTGTAGGGCTGCATCTACTGTCAGAGGGTCAGTCTGGCTCCCAGCCTCTGACACAGCAACTCCAAAAGCCACTGGGGAATGTGCTCTGCGGCGTGTCATGACCACGCTTGAAGCGTACACTGGAGGGATCAGAAACAAAGGYGCCTTCATACACCCTGCTGCACAAACTGCTGCATCTGTCCACTGCAGTCTGGGAGCTGTGTTCTAGGCCTGGCTCTTATATAGGCCTCTCCCTAGCACTGACWCACAGGGTGCTTGACCCACCCTAATCAGGGGCCACCTGGATCAAAGGCCCCAACTCCCTCTGGTAAGGGGCAACCAAGAGAGCTCGTCAGCTACTCCTAGCTAGAGCTTTTCCCAGGAGAAGTCAAGGCCTCCTGCAGGTGTCCTTGCCTAGCTTTCCCTTTCCTGTTCACAGCGATCACCTTCTAGTTCCTYGGGGGTCCTCAGAAAGCCCACAACTTCCAACAAGCTCCTCAAGTTCTAGCCAGAGCCCAAACACTGCTGCACAAACTGCTGCGTCTGTTTGCTGCCTCTGTTAGCTGCACTCTGCATTAGTGAATACATTACTGTCTTCTGCATTTCTAACTTTTACGTGATTATTAACCAAACAATATTGCATTCAGAGGTTAAACAAATGTTTTTTCACGTGGAAAACAGTGGGTGCTCACAAGATCTGTTTCCTAGTTTATGGTCACTGTGAGCACTGCCAGCTCATGAAACTTGAATTATTATCAGCCAAAGCATTATAATTTATGGACTATTGAATATACTTTTGTTTCTTTTTAACAACTAAAAAAACCCCTAATATTAGTGTGATCCATAAATTTTACAGTTAGCTGAAGTATACTTCAGATTCAGAAAAGAAACAGACTAATAATTAGAATGACTTTCTCTTTACTTTGACAAGAAGAAACTTATTAGATCACTGTGCTCCAAAAAACTGAACAAATTCAGCTTCTGTTGAAGTTGTAAGGCAAACCTGACAGACGTACTTGACTTGTTGTTGATCTCTGCTGTGATGAGAGTTTCAAGCATTCAAAACAAAACTGCTCTCTACAGATGCCACTGTTACCAAAACTGGGAGAAGAATCTTAAATCAATGTTATTATGTGGGGATAATGCAACCTCCTGAGAAAACATCCAAAATCTCTATTGCCCATGATTATGAAATAATCATATTGTACATGGCAACGACTGCAATGCTAGCAAAAGTCAGTGTGTCTTACTGAGATGCTGTCATTCAAATCAGCTATAATTCTTTACAGTCATCTTGTTCCCATGGCTTTTAATACTTTATTTAAAAGTCACAGAGATATTGCAAGTGTTCTGTGAGTCCTTGAAACTTAATACACAGTGCATCATAAAAAAATACTGCTGTATCCACTGCTGCATAAAAATTTATAATTCAAATTTGTTCTTTGAGACCTGAGCCTTTTTCAACCTAATGCAGGCTACATGAAGGGGATGTGTCATCTCCGTTGTTACTAGTTCTTCTGCATTGCTCTCTGGCTTCAATCTATTCATGTTATCTTCTGCCGGATATGAGTGTATTTAGGTTTAACACCAGTCACTCTTTTTTTAACACAATGGCTTTTCAGAACAATCTTATATTTTGTCCAGAGTTTTTAAGGTTAATTAAGCAGCATGATTTTCCCTCTGTGCTGGTGAATATCAATATAGCTAGAACAGAAATTATGTATCTTGTTAATTTTGTTAGTCTCCGTTTATGATTTTTAATATCTGTAAACATTCTTAAATTTATTCAAAAGTGCAATGGTATTAATTGCTTTACAGGTATGGACAAAGAATATAGAAACATTAGATATGTTTTCAAAATTTAACAGGATTCTGGAGTGATAGTGGATAGGGTTTTCTCTTTTCAGTTATTGATCTTAAGTTCAAATGGTTCCAAATTTCCTAGTAACCCACACTACTACAATTTTTTAATGATGAAAGAGTTAGTCATCTCATTGTGAATGACTTTCTGTATTTAACAGTTGAATCAGGAGTGCATTATTCTCTTTCTCTTTTTTTTTCCAGAATTCTATGACCTTTTGTTTGCTTTTTAAAATAATTGTATGAGAATCTAGTGGAGTGTTGATATTATTATATCCAACAAGGAGCCTGAGCTTAGAAAATGCCAAAAAAATATTTTTAGAGATTTACCAGTATTGATTTAGAGAACGATTTTTAATGGCTCCTCTTTATCCATAGTGTTCCTGTACCCCAGTCATGTTTCTAGTCTGAACCATACTTGCATATTTTCAAGCTGTGCACTGTGTGTCATGTTTCCTGTATTTGTACTGACATATTTGCCTGCTCTGTATCTAAGGGGAAAGAAAAGAGAAAGTAAGACAAATGGAAACATCATTTCATTCTGAACACAAAACAAAAAAAAATTTCTTTTGTGAAAATTTCCATATACAACTGGTTAAAGATAATAATGGCTGGAGAAGAACTTTGTAAAAAAATGGCAGTGTATACTTGAAACAGCCAAAGTTGTTGCCGGTTTTTAGTCTTGGTGGGAGATATGCACAGGTTTGAGGACTCTTAAATCTGCCTAAGCGTTGATATGACAGAATCTTGCTAAAGAGAGAAGATCTGTGGATAATGTGTTGGGTAACAATCGTAAAGTGTGGAACTGTAAGAGCATTATGAGCGGGGAGAAGGCTGGAACTGAAGTTTACGCTGTATAATTTGTTAGTTTAGATTTTTGAATTATACATCATGTAAGTACTGTGCATGGTCAGGAATGGGACCTGCTCAGAAATATAAACTAGAAAGAAATGATGGACTAAGGTACATGTTGTTCTATTTTGTGTTTCTTTTTCATTCTTTTTTAAGTAATTTTGAAACAAGATTGTACATTAAAATAATTCTTGTTGAACTGATTGAATTGAAATGATGTCGAATTGTCAATATGCTGCTCTTTGTATCCTTTTAGACTGATATGGATTGCTAATGCTGTAGAACCAAATTTGGAGCATGCTGGGCAGACCTTACCTGTCATCTTATGTTTTCTTTGTTTTTCTTCCACAATTTCTCCATATTTGTATGTGCCCTGTGGTTCTAGATCTCAGGTGTATTATTACAAGAATTCTTGCAATACTTTCTGAAGAATCACAGAATCACAGAATTGCTGAGGTTGGAAGGGACCTCTGGAGATCATCTAGTCCAACCCCCCTGCACAAGCACGGTCACCTAGAGCACATTGCACAGGATTGCATCCAGGCGGGTTTTGAATATCTCCAGAGAAGGAGACTCCACAACCTCTCTGGGCAACCTGTTCCAGGGCTCTGTCACCCTCACAGTGAAAAAGTATTTCCTCATGTTCAGATGGAATTGTCTGTGTTTCAGTTTACGCCCATTGCCTCGCGTCCTGTTGCTGGGCACCACTGAAAAGAGTCTGGTCCCATCCTCTTGACACCCTCCCTTCAGATACTTGTACACATTGAAGAAAGTATCAATATCTCATTTTTAAGGACTGGCTAATGCTGAGGAAGGAAGTGTAAGTGTTTGGCTCACACATTTTTTGGAAAAAAACCTACTCACTGGAAAAGCATCGTCATCTGTGGTATTTATGGAAACGAAGGAGTTAAGCAATTCAGAAAGGTATAAAAGCCAGTCCATCAGTGACCTATGGAGGAATAGACTTCTATATGCTCTTACAGCCCTCACCCCAATGAAACAAAAAGCAATAAATTTCTGCTAATAAGTTCATTGCAGCAACCAGTATACAGTCTTTATTATTACTTATCTCAGAATAGCTGTACTGTATTCAATATGATGCATTTCGCAAGAGCAACGTGGTGGTATTCTACTTTGTATGGTCTCAAGGTGATATGTATTTAGAGCAATTGATATTCATCCATAGTCACCTCAGAATGCCAGCAGAACTGTCACTAGAAAGAAAGAAAAGGTGGTTCTTCCAGCCAGATACAAACATAAAAATCTTCTTCTCATTTTAACTGATAATTGATCTTTTAAAGAAAGATTTGAGTGATCAAATGGCAAAAAGAACAAAATTCTCTCCAAATTCTGAAACTGGAACATAGAAGAATTCACTCATTTAGCTTCACTTGCAAATGTCATCTTGGTTCAGTTTTCTGCTTGCTTCTGCCAAATTCCACATCCTCACTACCAGATTCTGGATATCCTGGTGAGTTCTACTGAAAGTGGAACATCTTTTTAAATGCCAGATGCTATAATGATGTCAGTTATGCTGCTAGATGTTTATCACTTTGGCTCATGTCACTGAGCATAGCTCAGTAAAGATAGAGGCCAGATTTTGGTCATAAGGTTCATTTTAGAAATGAATATTTGGAAAGATTTGGTAGCTGTGAGAAAACTGGGAAAGGCTTGCTGCAGTTTAACAGTTCACTGCTTATAAAAGTGTTGATGTATGTGTGTGTGTATGTCTAGAGAAAGAGAAATTTGGAGGATTTTTTATCAGTTTTTATTTGAAATATAACTTCATGTTATATCCAAATTATTGTTATGCATTTGTTTATATTAGGAGTTTCCTCAAAGACTTAGGAAGTACTTAAAACTAACATGTTGCTACTGAAAATTCTGATAATACATATTAGCACTGTAGGGATGAATGTCACATATACTGCAGGGGAAGAGTAGGCATTTCCTACCAGCAGCAAAGCAGACATACCAGAGATAGGAAAGAGTAGTTTTCTAGTACGTAAGTCTTGCTTAGTCACTATCTAGGTGAATGATTTCAGGCAGATCATTTTAAAAGCTCGGGGGGGGAGGGGAAGGGGAGAAGAATTCAAACACATCTGGTAAGATACAGACATCAACATTCACCCTGTTTGGGGAGAATTGTCAACAGAAAGGTAAAACAATGTAAAGCTGGGAGACGCTTACAAGGATGCTGCCTGAAGACACTAAAGAACTGAGCTGTCCCAGTAAGAGATGAGTCATATCTCTTGTTTTGTAAACTGCTAAGACTGATGTGCTCACTTGTTAGTTAWAAGGTTGGCATAAAGCAACCAGTAAATAGAGGTTTGAATAATAATCTTTTGGTATAGACACCACAGTTTTTCATCTATTTATTCAGCATGAAATACTTTCTTGAAATATTAGCCAAATGTCTTTTTAAAGCACTTCTATTGAAAAAGACTTTGAGATGTTCCTGCCAAGAATATTTCTTTGTACCTTGTAAAGGATTCACAAGAATTGTACAAGTGTCATTTAATACACATAGTAAGTATGATTATCTTTTTGATGTGATCATCATGTCCCTTCTCCCTTTTGAAGACCATTCAGGAATCAATTACTTGCATTAGAGATAATTGCCTTGTGAACTGAACAGAAAAGACCTTTTGATAAAGTGGTCTTATTTAAAATGTTAATACTTTATTTGACTGGAGGGGTATGAAAATAAAATATGCTTTTTGTGTCATATGACTCACATGTTTCTCACTCAGTTTCCCTTGAAAATTACAATAGGTATTATTCTCACAAGGTTTACTGATGTCAACATTTATCCTCTGATCTGATCAGATGGTTTTTATATTTTAATCACAGAACTAGAAGCGATCACAGATTACAGACAAAGCTTCTTCAGAGGCTGGGATGCCAATACTGGCACTGTATTATACTTGCTTATGTGAGAATTATATGAACAAGAGTTTAAAACATGCCCTATACATTGCTAAGAATTCTGTTTGCTACTGTCTATGCCAAAAAAGCTGTAATTTCAGTCTTAGCATCTTCTGCTATTATCACACTAGGTTTTACAAACTAATTAAGAGTAAGGCAGCTAGGTAGACTTAAAGGGACGTCCATGAATTTGTCACATTCAACTACTATTTCTTTTAAGCTGTAAGGTCTGTAGGAAATGTTATATACTATACATTTCTAGAATAATATGTTGATAACCTTGTTAAGTTCTAGGCAGTACCATGCCATAAATTTTTAGCAGTTGAAGGTAAGCTAGGTGATATTTAAGATACTAGAAGAGACACACTTTCTTATGCCTCAAGCAGATAAATATTTTATGCCTTAATCTCCCTAATACTACAGTGCAGTTCCTTAACTATAATGTTATATTTCTTCACAAATATAATACTTTATATTTTTGACAAGAATGCATATATCAATGATGAATAACACTTCTGAGGTCGTGATTATGGTCTCTGTTGTAATGTAAGAGAAGTTAATGTTGCACATTAATGTTGCACACATAGTATGCTTCCTTACCAAGAAAGACATTCACTTTCCTCTAGAAGTATCAAATCATCAGATCATCAGCAATTCATCTCTTGTTTCTATAAGAATAGAACAAAAACCTTTTGAATATGTTGACTGATATTCTGTTAGCATGAAGTGAGCAGCTGCTGAAAGGGTTTAAATACCCCAAGAAGGCAAGCAGTCATCACTTATGACTCTATATGGAAAAGGGAGTACAGAGAATCCATCAGATACTTATGAGATGTTAATAAGTGTTGATACACATTGATTAGTTATGTGACATTTATGTGCAACTACACACATTAGAAAGCTACAGATATCTTGAAGGGGTGCAGAAGACAAAAGCCCTACTACCTTCTTAGAGTCTTTCTAATAGCACTGAAAAGGCAGAAGGCACTTGAGAGGATTGCTGTTTGCATGAGTGGTATGAAATCAAAAGTTTCAGTTTGTGGAACGTTTGTCCATCTTAGAGATGGTTGGATTTATAAATACTGCAGCTTGCTTCTTACAGAAAAAAAAGGTGATAATCTTTTCAGCTGGAGATTAATTAGAACAACTACAAGGCAATTAACATAGAAATAAAAAAGGAAAGTTAGTAAGACTATAAATGTTGTACAAACCCAAACTCATTATGTTGTGATGAAGATCAACAGATGTAGAAAGAAGATATTCTTCAATTGTTATATGCTATTGCAATAAGCAGGAGGAATTGGAAATTCTCATTGTTTAAAAGAAATTTGATATAACTGGTATTCCTAAAAGCTGATGATTTAGTTGGTTAGAGGGTTAAAATTGGTGGTTATAATGCACTTTGGGAGAACAAAATAGGCAAAAGATGTAAACGAATATACTGAAGAAACACCAGAGTGCTAACTAGCATTGTTAGCATAGTTCAGAAGACTGAAGAATAGCATAAATAAAAAAAAATATATATTATGAGCAATACTGTTATTTTGAGAGACATATTAGAGGTTTCATACAGCCCTTAGAAAAGCCCTTTAGTTCTTCTAAACATTATAGATGCATGTTTTCTAATATGAAAGGTATTGCACCCAGTATGTTAGATCTCTATTTTGATCCTCATTATAGCAGAAAAAGATGAATTAATCACCTGGGCTAAGTAAGGACTAGTCATTATTACCTGATTATATTCAGTCTGGCAAACAACAGATTGTTTTGCTGAAGCTTACAAAAAGATTGCTTTACTAAAGCTGAAGAATGCTATAGGCAAAGTTAAATGAAAGGATAGGTTAATCGGAAATAACTGATTAAAATGTATTAGAGGACATTAGTAACCAATAAGGCTAAAAACATCTACTATAACAAAAAATTCTTAATTCACCAGGTCTAGACAGAAATCTGGAAGAAGTGACTTGAAGGAATGTCTGGTCAGCCGATGTTCATTCTTAATAAACCTTGGAATACTGGATAAATTCCAGAAGATTAAACAAGTGGATATAGTGTGACATTAGTTAAGAAGGGACTGTCTCCTTGAAAGAAAAATTAATAATGAGCTACTTCAATGGTAAATTATTTTAAAAGTAAATAATGTATGTCAGTATGGATTTATAGAAAGTAGGTCATGTCAAACAAACTTGATTTCATTGTTGTTGAGATTACAGACTTGATTGCTAAAAGTAACTGCCTGGATTTAACCTACTTTCATTTTTGTAAGGCTTTTGACTGTGACACACATTACAGTACATTTTGATTACAAAGTTAGCACTGCACAATATCAATGAAGTATGTATTCAGTGTACTAATGAACTGGCTAATGAACAATCTATGAATAAGTACTTATCAACAGAAAATCATCCCCTAGTGAGGGATTTTATTCTGCAGGGGTTGGTTGTGGGCCAGCGATACGGGATATTTTCATCAGTACACTGATACTGAAAATTTATCAGAATGTTAAATAATGAGAGTCAAGAATTATGCTGTATGGTATAAATTTCTTGGTAAGATATGCTCAAACAAAATGCATTTATATGCAGCCAAGCATGAAAGCTATACCTGCATCAGGCACTTATTGTTTAAACTGCGTACAGTTGAAACAGTACATATACAAACTTCCTAGTATCTACCCCTTTCTCTGATGTTACACCCACCCTTCTACTGTTTCTCTGGGTCTTAAGGTCCGGGGTTTCAGCCTGGGGAAGGGGTGTATGGCAAGTCTTCAGCAACCTGAGTACATCTCTGCGAGGAATATGATATCAATGGTTTCTTCCACTCTAGAATTCACTTGGTGTAATATTTATATGTTTGCTAAAACAATCTGCACCTGGCTCTTTATTCATTGGTCTGGAAGTCTACGTTACCGCCAAATCTATATATATTATCTATGTATATAATGCATTTTATATATCTTAGATGCTTGTTCTATGTTTTCTTTGTCACCCATAAAAGTGCTTTTGCCCAGCTCCCAAGGCTGCATTACTTTGATGACCAGTAATTGACCATTGCTATTTATAGCCCTGTAGCCCCTAGTATCATCCTGTAGTTTCAAGGCTCCAACCATCTTCACATGCTTATACCCCTCTATGCAGCATTTTATAATAGGTTTGTAGATGATTCATTCCCCATAGAATAACTACATTTTCTGACTATTAGTTGCAATATATATACAAAATATATATATACAACATTAGGCATTATTTGTACATTTGCACAAAGCTCAGCAAAAGCTAGGTAGTAGTTACCTGGTCATTAGATAATTGCTATTACATGCTAAAACAAATCTCCAGGCAGGCCAAAGCAAGTCTAGGCAAGGCCTGGCCCATCCTGATGCTGGTGTTCTTAGCTTAACGCAAAGTTTGTGGTGTGTTACAAGAAATGGCAACTCCATATTTACTGGGCTAACAAGCTGCAATATTGTATAAGAAATGAGAAGAGAAAATTAATCAGAATTCAGTATTAGGGTTTGTATTCAGTATGATTTCCATATATTAGGTTAGCTTCTGTGTGACTGAGTTTAATAATGTTTATTTTTAAACTAAATTCTGTAGTTTGCTTCTTCATTAAGGAGAACAAACTTAATGAAGAATATTAATAAAAATTTTGCTTCTTAATAGATGGAGATATTGTTATCTTGTGTATTGGAACGTTTTCTTCTGCAAAAAAGCAAGCAAGCAAACAAACAAACAGAAAATGCTATAAGATTCCTGGAATTCATTGTCTAATATTGCCATGGCAACAGCTGAAAACTCCCCAGTAAGATTAGCTCTCTGAAAACAGAAAAAAAAATTACAAAATTTATAAAAAAAAGATTTGATTTAAAATTATCTAAATAGAAAATTACTGTGGAGTGCCTTAAAGACTGTTGTCTGTGTTTAAATGCATATTCCTGAAACAGGAAAGATTGAAACATAACTTCTTGACACAGAGACAACATATCGTAAGGATATGTTCTTTGGTTTGTATCTGTGTGCAAGGTGTTAGTTTTGACTGTTACATCTCCAGCTGTTTGGGGTACAGTAGCCTCAGCTGCCATGTCTTTTATTCTGTAATATCTTGGTAGATATGCAGCAGTTAAGCACTCTCAAGTTTGACTGGTGGAAGAACGGTGTCTGAAAATGTCYCTTAATTCTGCATGTCATTCTCCCTTTTGGTGTCAGTTGCCTGAACTTGACTAGTATCAAGGATTGCTGAGTGAAGAGAGATTATGTTGATTTTGGTTTCTAGACTGTGTAGATTATTCCACTTCTGAAAGTTGATTTAGTTCCAGCTTCTTTTGGAGGATTAGGGACAGATGCTTATCTCTGAGTAGTAACAAACCAAGCTTTCAGTGGCAAAGCTTGAACAGAAATGACAATTGAGGATTACACTTAAACATTACTTAACAGTTCACAATGATAAAACTGTATAACTGGCCAAGTTAAAAAAAAATGGAAACAAGATTTAATTAAAGTATGTGTTCTGATAAAACGGAAGAAAAAAAAATCAAAACACAATTTACCTTTCTTCTTCCATTCAACCATCCATCTTAGAGGAAAAAACTTCCCCTTGGTTTTAATATGCTTCCAGATTCTGTCCACCTGATTTTTTACAGCTTCTTTTATTCACCGCATATGGAGATGAATACATGGAAAAACACAGAAGCGTTTCATTTTCACACAGTTGGGGTTTTTTTTGTTTTTTTTTTTGAAGAATAAACTCTTTAAGCTGAGATGCCAGTCCCTATCATTCTTTAAATGTCTCTGAACTTTCACTATTGGCAGATTTTAACTGTTGTATTCATCCTAATCCCCTCCTGTATGATAAATCAGGACTTGCCATTTGGTTTCATCATTCAGAAATCTTTTCTTTTGTGTATGTGTAAAATGCTGATCGGTCGTTACTTTTCACTCTTTTTTCTATAAGTGAACCTCTTTTTTCTACATCTCTCATTCTTTGTCATTGCTAATACTCATGAGAAGTACTCAGATGTATACGTGTGTATGTAGGTTCTCACTGCCTATTGCAATAATCATGGGGCTTAAATGGCTGTATGCACTTTTATGTGTGTTCATCAACATTATGGTCATCATCAAAATCCCAGATCCCCATCATCAGACTTATTTTTGGATTTACGGGTACAGATGTTGATTATTCTTGCTTTGTTTCTGCCATAGGATGCCATCTCTTTCCTGCACAACAACCAAGTTGTCAGCATAAACTTTTAAATGTGGCAGAACTCAGCATATCCTTTAAAATGATATCCTTTAAAATGTTTGTTGGCATCCAAACAACAAACCTCCTTAGAGTAGACTAGTACTTGTCAATCAGAAGCAATGGAAATATTATCATCTTTTTTGTATCCTGTATTCTTGCTGCTGACTCTGCACAGTAGTGGTTTGTGAAATCCAGCATAACTTCAGAAATCAGCATGTTTTGATTTTTGCTTTCACTGGTGCAGTATATCAGTTTAACTAATGTAACTGGCTTTAACCAAATGACCACCTACTGCCACTTAGGAATAGAGGCACAGATTTAATGCCATTTATTTTTGCCAGCTTTTGTCAGTGGCTATTTGTCTCAGTTTTTCCAGGRTCCCAAATATGAACTATATTACTTGATTTGCATAAACTAATTAATGGGTATGTTTGGCTACCTACCACTGTTGGCAGGATGGATTATTTCTTTTTGGTGCCTCATTTAGCCAAACATGGAAAAGGAAGATGTCTCCACAGATCAGGTGTAAAAAATAAAATAAATATGTTGCTCTATTTTTAAGAATAAGAATGTAGATAATTAATTTACTAAAGTTCTAGAAAGTAAAATCCAATTTCTATAGTGAAAAAGTGCTCTTTCATGATTTTAAATATCCTTTTTTACTTCAGGAAAATAAATCGGCAAGCTCTGTCATGTTATTTACTCTATACTGTTTCCAATATAAGATAGAGTTATTGTTCACTGTACTGCAGTTTGTCTTTCTGACATGAACTTCCCACTCATTTGCTGTTTCTCAGTCTTAGGGATGTGTGAAGACCTGGCAGTATTACTGGAAATMCTAGCAAAATGAAGAAGACCTTGATGGCAGTTAAAGATAGCAATAACCTGCATATACGTGGCACCTTCTTCCAAATCCTTCCTGTCTGTCTCACCTCTGAAACTCAAATAGCCCATATGCAATTATCCAGTTTTAAGTTTCTATTTATGTACAATAATTGCATTCTAGTGTGAATGAATCTTTACTAAGGCTTTGAAAAAAATGAGAGAGCTGAAATCACTCCTCATGTTAGGAATGTTAAAAACACAAGAAATTAGGTAAGCGTGGTTTCAAGTTTTCAAATCCATCTAGGCTGGATATTTTAAGCAATTAAATAGTACCATATGCATATAAGAAAGTAATATTTCCTGTCTGAATTAGCACAAGTTTCTTGGAATGGTGGAAGCATTTTTCTTTTTAGAACAAGAAATACAGTCTTTTTAATTACTTTTTGAATGTCTGAACAAACTAAGGAGAAAACATTGCTTCAGTTACCAATGCCTCAATAAGTTTCTTCCTTACAAAGTATAATTTTATTGTTTTTTTCTGTTTCACAGAAATAAAATTCAGCCTAGGAACTGTATGCAAAGATATTTGTCACATAAATTTGCAATACAATGTAACTGCTGTGCAAGTCGTTACTTTCATTATATTGGCCATATTTGTACTTTCTTCAGGARGTGCACCAGTTATCCTACATACTTTTTTATTCCACTGAAATAAGCTCTTCTGGCAAGTATGCTTTGCATGCACCACTCCTGCCTGCCTTGACCTCTCAACACCTACTCCTGCATCCTGGGCCCTGTCTTTAGAGGTGGCCTCATATTGTTGCTTCAGCCCCTCAACCTTTTACTTTATGGTGCCCTCTTTACTAATGAAGACTGTCAGTCGCAGGTGCRACTCTGGATACCTTTGCAGCACTTGGGCAGAAGTGAGAGGACTGCAACCCTGCTCTCTACATGCAGGTTGCTGGAGAAAGTCTTTACGTGTAGGTGACAGAGTCAGGCGCAGCACACCGAATGTGTATGGTAAGCAGCTGCCCAGCCGAGTGGGAGAGGCCCCCGATGAGGCTTCCCACAGGTCTTTCTCACAGGTCACAACCATCACTGCGGTCTAACCCACGGTTACGCAGTTATGTGACATCAGAGCAGACTTCAAACACAGGCAGCCAAACCTCTGCAGGGTGGGGAGAAGGTTGCAGGGGAGGCTTACACAGTTGGTTACAGGCTGGTCAGGGCAATTCAGGCCCTCAGAGCCCTGAAAAGTGGAGGCCTGTAAATGAACAAGTTTGAGTCAGTCCAATCCAAATTACATTCCTATTACCGATAGCTACCTCCATCCCTGGACCAGGTTTCCAGCCTTGGGCACCCTGGTGACACTGGTAGTGTGGTCAGCCTGAGAGCTCGGACTGGTAGGATCTCTGCAAAACTCACCTGGCTGTATTGACATAGCCATAGGCTGCCTCAGAGCTAAATCTGTGTAGGTGGAATGAAACAGTGAAGTTGCAATCCAGATACTGTGCTGAGCAGCCTGATTTCAGTGACCTTAGAATTGCCTCACAGCTTTGCCTGTAGTATGCTAATAATTTTAGAAATGGTCTGGTAGAGCAATCTATCACACTCCTTTTAGCAAGAAACACAGGCAACCATATTAACTGAAGTTCTGCTGAGGGATTACATATTTTCATGCTACTGAGCTGGACTCATCCGGAACACAGGTGATCTGAGATTGGTCAGAATAGAAAGCCCTTACATAGGTTTTAAAAGACTACACATTTTTTACTTAGTTCCTGTGTTAGGATTTCTTCTTTGTTTGGATATGGGACAATAATACCTTTCATAGATAAGTACTGCATCCTAAAGGGGTCAGAGCTTTAAAGACCATCTGAACAGATTGTGGCCTTAAAAGCAAACTGCATTATGGCATTTTTAAATTTTCTTTCTTGGGTAATGTGTGTCAGCTTTTATGTAATATCAGCGTTACAAATAAATTTCCAAAAGTTTTTTGTGAGCATTCCTCGCTCAAAGTTTCAATTATATTCCTTTCCATGTTTTTTTAGCTATATTCCTCACTCAAAGTTTCAATTATATTCCTTTCCATGTTTTTTTAGCTATGATGTCTAAGGTCTGCTTTGCTTTTAGGGAATTTAGGATGCTGACTTTTACAAAATGCTTATGGAAAACTTGAGGGCAATTTTTGCCACTGTGTTGTGTTGTACATGTCTGAGTCTGAAAACCAACAACAGTGCAGTTCTCTGATGTTGCCAGGATGTCATTCATTTGTAAATACTGCTGGATTTTCTGAACAAAGGCAACTCGTTTCCATTTTAGTTAATGGAGGGTGCCTAGATTTTTATCCTGTGGTGCAAGAGGAGAATAAAAGAGAAAATCCCTTCTGGAGCATATTTTCACAGCTGTTCATGTTCCCTGCCTCTTATTTTAGATTTCACTGAAGATTTTCTGTTGGAGTGATACTCTTCAAAGGATTTTGATTTTTTGTTTCTCTATTCCACCATGAAATTTGTGTGCAAAGTGCTCTTACTAGAGCTAGGCAGCAAATGGGGTCTAGGGCTCAGGAGGGATACTTTGTGCATATTATAGTCTTTGTAAAGATAGCATTTATTCCTCAGAAACCCAAAACATCTATTTCTACTTTGGCTGGTTAAAGGCTGTAACAGTTTGATCTTTAAACACAATGAAAGTTCAAAAACAGCAACAAAAAGGAGCATGATGGTTGACATTAGAAAGATCAACTTTTTCAGCAGTCACTACCCACAGTGATATCCCAAATTATTCCTTTTAGGAGATACCTAAATTAATCATAACAGAACTGTTGACAACAAATTCTGTTATATAAGAAATAGTCAGGTATTTTCAACCATATGTGTATTTGTTAATTGGAAATCAAATATATTCAGAAGTGATAAAAGCAGTTCATGCTAATGTATAATGATCTGTCTCAGATCTGAAATTTAAAAGTGAACCCATTTTGAGTAATCAAATAATTCTTTTGGTTTATTTTGTTGTTTTTTTCATGTTTTTATGTGAAATTTTGTGCAATGATTCTTGGACAAACAATTTACTTTTTTCACTCAATATAAGGATTGTAATTTTATTGCAAAATGAAAATTTTGAGAATCTTGTAAATGAAATGAGTTGATGAGAATCTACTTCTGCAGCCCTCTAAAAGTAACATCCCCTTTATATTAAATGGAAAATTTTGCCCTCATGATCATGCCTGCAGAAATCAGTAGTTGGATACTTACCTCAAACAGAAAGACTCTCAGTATTCTGTAATCCAAATTTTAAACAATCAATGGTACCCTCAGAAGAATGGTACCCACAGCTGAACTGTTTCATCAATGTATTCTTGCTGCTATATATTAATATAATATGCAGCTACATTTTCTTACAAATATATTTTTTTTGTAAAAAATCATGCAAATTTTGTTTGACTAAATACCAATTTAGAGATGTATATTAAAAGAAGGATATTTCTGTTTTTATAGGACGATATAAAGGGATAATCACCTTTCACTTAAGTGATATGTCTTACTGATTAGGTACACTTACATCAGTAAATCAAGCTGTGTTATTCAAAAATAAATAAGGATTTCTTTGGATTTACAAGTAATTCGAATCTCCAAGAGGAAAGCAGTAGGAACTACAGGTCTTTCAGTTTTCCTAAAGGTGACAATTATCATTGTCATATCTTTTTATCCTTATAGACTTAGACAGAAACCCTGGTAGCTCCCACAGCAAGCTAGGCGGACATTCTGCAGTGAAAATCTGACAGTCTTTGGGTCTCTAGATAGCACTCTGCTGTTTCTGAATCAACTTCAAGATAGTAAATTAAAAGTCACATTTTATTTAGCTAATATGTAAATAAACAATAGCTTATGTTGACCTTTATGCAACTTGCTAATAAAACAGATTTACTTTAAATACTTTTCAGTCTCTGTTGAACATGTAGTATTCAAATTCTTTGATTTTAATATTAGGAAAATTGTGTACTTGTGTGTTTAATTCTCATTCTACAGGGTTTCTTTGTAAGGAAACATTAAAAAACATTTCCAGCTCCTCTGCAAGAGGGATTGGGTCAATGTGATCACAACCTTATAGATTTAAAGTAGGCTTATTGAAGGATAAACCCAAGAATTTGTTTTCCTTTTAATAATAATAATAGTATTATTGCATATTTTTTCCCATTTTCCTTTACTGTCATCTCTTTTCTACCTTCCCCCCTACCCCCATAACTCCTGTTCCCACAATAGGTTTCATTTCCTCAAAGTATGAAAAGCAAAATCAGATGTCTGAGTGCATCCATTCTAAGCAAAGGAGCAGAAACTTCTCTAGGAGAAAGGAGGCAAAGGAGCAGAGAAAAATAACCATTTTTTTAAAACCATTTTTTCAAATTGATTACTCTTTTCACTTACAATCTCAGTTCAAACTTTGATTCTGCTGGTCAGACCATTTTTCTTATCTACCTATCATTCTGCCTTTGCTGTCACGATCCCAGCTCTCCCAAGTCTTAAGCAATTGAAGAGTTAGAGACAATACAATTTAAATGACTGAAAATTATCTTTAAAAGTGGTTTTGAAACTAATTTTCTTTCCCTAGTAATATCACAATTTTAAACACAATACCTTGGAATCTTTCAAGACTGGAGCCAAATGGCTTTGTATGTCACTGGAATGTGAAGATTTTGCTTTCCCAACAGAATGAAAAGGAAAATATAAGATACAAGACTTTAAAAATGAAGCATTTAAAGATGAAAGCTTCTTGAAAATGTACAACTAAACTGTGCCTAATTTGGCTCATGAGACTATTTAATAAGGAAGAAGAATTTTTACAGTGCGAAAAAGGACGGTGCTTGCAGATTGTAATGTTAGAAGTAGTTTAGTCATAGGTGAATTAAGTGCCTAGTGTAAATGACAAAGTTATGTAGTTTCATCTATACCTTTTTTGTGGACATCAGCAGCACAAAAAAAAGAACACATGTAGAAAATATTTTCTATATTTACTTTTTTTGGTGAAGAGAACAGTAAAATTGGGTCTGAAATAAAGTATCCAAGTTATTTCAAGTAATATACACGTATCCTGGCATCTCCCTGGAGTAGCAATGAGCTTACTCAAAAATCAGTGATATTGAGTGCTGCAGAATAACTATGAATGATTGCCTCTGTTTCTGACTTGTAGGAGATCAACTATCAAAGTGAAGATGGCTGCTCCTGTGCTGCCTGTGGCCTGCAGCATTCCTGATGTTTGTCCAGGATACTGACAGGTAACAGACGGCACTGATTGCTTGTTTCTTGATTAGCTTTCTTACAGCAGATTAGATGCTGGTGGTAGTTGATGAAGTTGCTAGTGTCAGCTAAAGATTTATTTAGTCTCCTGCATGTTTTAGGACGAGTGATCAATTTTCTGTCAAAGGAGGTGTTGGTCATCTGCCGAGTAGGAGCGTCAGGTCTTTGTTCTCGTACCAGCCTGGAAGTTTACCAGGGTCCCAAGGGTCACTGTTGCAATTTCTGTGATTCTCAATGTGAATGAGATGAATTCTTGGAAAAAAGGTACAGTTTCTCATCCCGTTCTCAAGTTTTTTTTTTTTTTTTTTTGGATGCTCCCAAAGCTGCTCCGGATATAAAATGCTTCATTAATTTCAATGTGTAATTTCAATGCTTCATTAATTTCATCTCTGGATGAGACTTAACAACAGTGTGAATATAATTAAAGTACACTGATAAGATTTCATAGAAGTGTTCACCTTTTCAGTCTTCCTTCCCCATTTTGATGCAGAGTATTCCCATTATTGCCAGGTAATCACATATTTTGAATATATTAATGTTAATAGTAATAATAGTTTAACATGGGGGTATGCATATTGAAGGTACAGATTATTTTCCAGTAGTATGATCTCTCTATTGTTTCGTTGTTGTCAGCCTCTTGATCAATGCTATGTGACAATATGTTGCTCAAAAGCTGGTTTAGTTTTAGCTTGAAATTATATATATTGTTGGCAACATTGCTAATATTTTATGCACAAAGTGGGCCTGTCTAAACCTCAGGTTTAAAGACACCAAGTGGGCTCTACGTGTGACAGGTGGGGTACAAAAAAACCCATGTTGGCTCAGCATGAGGCAGATCAGGTCTAAAGTAGGATATAAATGTTCCCATGGCACTATACCTGCTCCCAATCTCTGTTTTCAGAAGTTAGGCAGGGTATTGGCTTCCTGCATTGCAGTGTGTCCAAAAAATGATTGCAAGTTTTGATAGAAGCAGCAGCTGAGCATCAACATGTGACTGGTAATCAAAAATATGGGACAATGTGTCCACACAATGCATTTGACATTACAAGCAATCAGTTTGGAGTTAAGAAAGGGCATAGGTATGTTCTTGGCTAGAGAGCTAGCTAAATCAGTGGTAATGAGTCATTTCATCATTGCATTTCATCATATGAAATGTTCATGTTTTATTTATTAGAAAAGAACAGTCAGAGCACTGGCTCTGTGATTTAGCTCGGTGAATATATGAAATTTGTTAGAACTGGAGACTACTGGAACTCAGTGAATTTTTTTTTTCATTGCTGATAAATTCCATGCAATTCTTGTACTGTTTGTTATCTTCATGAAAATAGAAAGGAAAGCCTTTCTTTTTCTGAGTATATAACTTTTATGGACTATATATATCACCATAATTACAGAAATTTGCAGGTATTGTTTTAGACCTAATGGGCAATGACAGCTGCACATTTRATAACACACTGACACATCAGGCTGGGTCATAATGGATCAGTGTCTGGCAGAGCTTTTCTCTCTAGATAGAGGAAGATAGGGAGACCTTTTCTGGATATTTTTTGTCTGTCATTGAGACCATGTAGGGTGTGTTGTGGGATCAAGGGACTCATGGCTCACAGAGACCTAAAGAATAATTATCTAAAATTACAGAATTGCCCGAACTCCTAAATGCCCTGACTTCCATTGCTCTTCTTCATATATATGCATTTGTATAAGTAAGCTGTCTCTATTTTCCCTTTTTGCAATCATAAAAAGAGCTATCTATAGTTGTGTATTCCACAAATATTTCTGAATACTTGTGACTGTGGAAGTACCATCTCCAAAGGTTTTATCTAGTTTCCAAAACCAGAAATTGGAGTGGAGTGTTATGCCCCATTTTTTATTTATTTTAGAGAATGGTACATAGGCAAGTTGAACCTAGTACTTTTTCATGGCATATGTGTCTGGCAACAGGGCTATCATTGGAGTAGGTGTTTGTATTTAAAATGTAGGTGTCTACCAGTGCCTGGACTCCAGTGAGCCAATGGAGCTATATTCAGTGTTGTTAATGAAACCCGGAGAGCAATTCAGCTCTCTGTAGGGTGGTTGCCTAGTGGCTAATCAGCTGAATCAACTTCCACATTCCATTAACTATATTGTCTCAATATCCATTAATTGTAATGGGGGCTTAGACAGCTGCTGTGCCCTCAGACAATTAAATGGAATTGTTTTAATTATGAACTGAATCCTGTGCTCTACATTCAGGACCTATTTTCTTTACTAGCCAACATCTATTCAGCAGGTGAGACAAATGCTCTGTCCACATTTTTATTTATATGCTATTTAAATCTCCTTCATTTCAATCATATGATGATGATTGTCTATCTATAACAAAGTCTTAGCACTATTTCACTATAAAGATACTCTTCATCAGGCCTTTCAGTAGAACCCCTTTAATTCTTCTTTCTGTAGAGTTTATTCCCATTTAGTTTATGACTCTAATGTAGAAACTCACTGTGTTTTTTTCCCACTTCCTCCCCAGGTGATATATAATTCTAATTCGCTTTGTCTGATCTTGACTTCAATATATCTGTCTATGCAGAGAGTAGATGTCACAGCTATTCCTGTCAATTTTTCCTTCTTGCAGGTGAAATATTATGTTTGCTATCCCTGAAGAGCCAATGCCCCTGTAGTGCCAAGACACTGGATTAGGGATTGACTGACAGATTGGATAGTCCTGTAAAAAATTGATATTCTTTGTTCTATGGCTGAGCCTCCCTTTCCAAAAAACACCTTTTTTTAGCACAATCTGGACATGAGAGTAGAAATCTTACCATATTTAAATCATCACATTTTTCAGCTAAATAAGATGAGGTTTACATAAAACCAAAGAACATTATGGTGAATTTTCTGGGTACCATGTTTCTGGAAAGCTGCTGACTAATAGATAAAAGATGTTCAAGCATCTGAGAAGTCAAGGGCAACTGACATGAGGAATGACTAACAAGTTCCATATTTATAACTTGTCTGAGCATCACATATAGATTGCAAGACATCTGAGATATTTCCAACAAGGGCATCTGGATTGTTGGCTTCTAGGTACTGCTGCAAACAAATGCCAAGTATTATTAGCTGTAATGGCCCAACACCTTGCAAACAGATGTTAAATCTTACAGGACCTCTTTCTTTTTTTCCTAAGGTGTGGCACATGGGACTGATTAGAAGTGACAGCAATACGATACCCAAAGGGAAAATTCTGTTTGAATAAAACAAGGTACTTTCTGACTTTACTGTTTTCTTCCGAGGTATGTGAGATAAATCCCATTGTTTTGATAAGTAGAAAATAATATGGAGTTGAAACAATATCATATCTGGTATAGAAATTGTCAGGAAGAGGTAATATTCCATTTCAGTGAGTTCTTAGTAGCATGGGCCTAGTTTTCCATGACCTTAGAGTTCAATGACATACAGATCCTGCCATTCCACTATTTCTAGTTTTAATTTAATGCAGATTCTAATGCAGATCTTCCTTCTTAATCATATTTTTCCTACTGTTTACTAAAAATTGAGGCTAAAATTTAAAGTCAATTCAATAACCATGACATGTTCTCACAATAAGCTGACATTTTTAACAGAATACTGTTTAGGATTGCTACTTTCAAAACTGATTTCTAACCCTAAAAGACTGAGCCCTATAAATCTTTTCTGTACAGAATGTTCTTTTGGCTCAGTGGAAGCTCCACATGTTAAGGGTTTTCCCAAGTTACCCATCTCTTTTTAAATGTTGATAATTTTAGTTTACTTTTGTCTGTATGCCATATGGAAATAGATCTGTTCAGATGCTGAGGAACTAAAATGAAAATGCCCTCTAGTTTTGCTACAGCCGATGAATTCTGTTTCTATATACACTGTATGTAAAACAGCTATATTTCAGCAGTTTAATAACAAGTATTTCATGTATACAGTGGTTGCTTTATGCTTTAAATTAGAGCTGATTCAGTAATGAGGAAATATTTTTATTTTTTGCATTGAATGGAATCTGTGTATTTGAAATATAATGCAGAATTAAGGGAGACTCCCATGACAGTTAAAAAAGAAAGGGAGCTCATTTTGTATTACACATTTTATACTTCTGTATGAAATGTTTCACCACTTTTCAGACATCTAAAGCACTAAAATAGAAACAAATAAATGTACTTGTTGATTTGGGTATATGATTTTCTAGTCAATTTACATGTGTACAAGTTAAAGGAATTTGTCCTTTTGCTCATTGTCTACAAAGTTTTATCTCCTGGGAAAAATTTTGTTGGCCCGGTCTACATAATTAACTTTTATGAGGAAAAAAGTCTGAACAAAACAGAGGGTAAAAATGTTTGCTATATTTAGGATCACAGTATACATGCAGAGAAAATTCTGTAGGATTACATGGCTAGATCCTTAGTAGCCAAGATAAATGATGTGTAGTGGGTGAATTGCATCTTTACAGGCTTTACCGCTGCCCCATTCATTGCATACTGTCCGATAAATTCATGATTAAGGTATTAGACCTGTAGGGAAAGATCATGTCTTCACACTTTAAAGGTTACATCAGAATGCAAATGTACAACAGGAAAAAAGTATGGATTAACTTTAGCATTTCCTTCTCAAGCAATTCATTTTGTAACTTGAAAATGTTTATAATGTAGCCTGTGTTTAGCATAGGTGGTTTTTCTAAAATTTACTCTAAAGTGTAGATTGGGTAGGATGAAAAAATATTCTTACAAGAAATTTTGTTCATTTTATTCAGGATATGTTTATTCCATGTTGCTGAAGGTTACAATGAACTCTTGCATGCATGCATTTTTATACATTTACATGCAACAGGCAAACTGTAACTAGGAAGTATTCTTCTCATACTCCTATCTTGATAGTTCTGCCATGATTTTTCTGCCTCTCAATCACCTTATGTATCAGGAAGGTCTGTGTACTGTTTTGTTGAGTGCAGGGTTTGCCAGCAGAGGAGAAGATGAAAGTGTCCTTGTACTCTTCTTTCTAAATATACCAGTGTGAATCCTGGACTAATGTGGGCTCTATGGGACTACAGCTTTTCCCTACTATTTGTACTTTACATTGCAATTAGTAGAAATTCACATTAGCTGTATATTTATCTAGTACAGGACTCCATGATGCCTTCACTRTAATTGCCCATATTAAAATACATATCTAATGTTTAAAAATATATAAGTGATTTTTACAAATCAAAACTATCCTATTTCATTTGGTTACTCTAAATATGCTAATAAAGAGCTTTACAAGTACAAGACTGCTAGGGACACATAACTAAGGAGAATCTTACAGCRGGGTAAGTTGTTTTTAAGAGATCAAAACAGCATCAGTAAATATTTTTCTAAAATAAAATATAAAAAAGTCAAGATTATTATGTGAACTGGCAAGCAAATATGCCTATGGTTTTGGTTAGCAGACTTTGCTGCTGCTGCTGTCATTTCCAATAATTTTTGCTGAGAACAAGAAATTATGACATTGCTGTCCATTCACTACATAAATAATGACAGTATTGGGCAAGGAATGGACATGTGCCATGCAAAGAAGTTTGTGCTTCCTAGATATCTGTATCAGAGCATGCACATAGTTTCCTCCCCTTTCACCCTGTTGAAACCAGCTACATTTTTAACAGTGAAATGGTGCACTGCATACAATGACTGCAATCCACACCCTGGGTATTATCTGAAACAGCTCTGGCAGGACTGCAGTTTATTATGCTTACATGGCATGAAGCTGCAAATATCAACTGCAGGCTCTCCCTTTCCTGTCTTTCCCCTCCACTCAAACAGCACGCCCTCTGTGTGGCTTTCCCTTGATCTTGCGCTATGCTCAAGGTGTAGGACACATCCGGGGCCCAGCCACGCTGCCACATGTCACATTTCTGACCACGCTTCTGTGTCTTCTCCAGCCTAGGGACAGTCCATCCACCAATGGGATCTGTGTGGGTTTAGGCAGGGTGAAGAGCTGACAGTACAGTAGGGCGCAGCTGGTGTACCTGACTGCCCTTCAGAAAAAACAGGACATCTGCTTCTATATGTGTGGCAGGCTCTGGAGACAGGAATGATAGCAGGACAATTTGCTTGGTCAGGCAAAGGACCTTTTATAAAAGTTAACTGGGACTTTGGTCTGAGCAGTCCCTTCTGTGCCTACTGCATACAGATCCACACAGACAGAATTGGGGAAATGTCTCGCAGTCAACCATCTGGGCAGTATTCACTTCTCTAAACCCATGCTTCTGGCATCATCTGACATGACTTCAAATATTCTGCTAGGCTTCCAGCTGCTGATCCAAAAGATGCTAATCTCCTCTCAGTTCTGTGTTTGTATTTTGGATCTGCTAGGACAGATGGCCATGGGCACATTTAAGCAATTGGATCCTGCCCTTAAGTGATATTTAGCTCAAGATAAAGGCAATGGAGTAGACACCTAAGTTTGGTCAGATGAATTGCTCCCTATATTCCATTATTGCAAGAATCCTATTATAATATTTATGATAGAAAATATGTAATTTTATAATAAGCTTGTAGTTTTTGGTAGTTGGCTTTGGAAACAGCTTAGCTGAATCATGTGCTTTTTATATTACAAGAAATTTTGTTCCTTTTTGCTCTATGTTCAGTTTGACCTTGGATTTGCCAGGCTCGTAAGTGTCATCTGAACTTCATGACTTAAACCTTTTTTTTTTTTTTGTCAGTTTCTCAGTTAATGATCATTTTCAAATGTCAGTTTTCTTCTGTGTAACAATTTACGGATGCTGAATTTAATGAGTAACACTAATAACCCAGGAAAAAAAAAGGCATCCTTCTTTCTCAGAGGAAAGAGGAAAGAAACTCTACAGTGAGGCTTATATACACGCATCATGGAACAATGTTTCTTTTTTGTGTTATCCATTAGTAGGTGTATCAAGTTATGATTACCACCTTGGAAGGAAGGACTTTTTATCAGTCCTAACTGGTTGAACAGAACTTGAATAATTATAATTATTTCCTCAATTAACTGTTTAAAATAAATACTGTAGCAGTAATATGAAAAATTTTGAAATTTTWAAAAAGTTTCTAAATTATAAAATTCTAATTCTAATTTAGTAGCTTTAGGAACTTCTGAAGTGTGATTGTATTATTTCATATACAAGTCTAGCCTTAAAAAGTCATTGATTAGAATATGTAGCACTAGTGCAATAATAATAAAAATCTTAATTTTTCAATCAATTTTTCTGTCAATACCAGTTTACATTGTCTTTTTGAAAATATAAGTCTCTGCAATACAAGATCCTCATCACTAATAATAAAAGTTCAATTTACAAAAAAAATTAAAGAAGAATTTTTTTTGTCTTGATCCTATTTCCATTTTACATTCCTCACCAAGACTTCTTCCACAGTCTTATGCTAGGGAAACTTGTCATTTTCCCTCATGTCATCTCCCCCTATCCGTCTACGTTTGGGGATTTGTGTTTCTGAGGAACCAGAAGGATACATCATTATTATGTATGGTAATGCATCCCACCCAGGGCATATTCCACTCCATTTCACCTTAGAGGTGATCTTTCTGGGGCATCTTTCAGTGAAATTACCACAACTTTGATGTACAAAATACGGAAAATGTTAGGTCTAGCACAGAGACACCAGAATGGGGGAAGTGAACAGGCTTCCCACCAATGACTTCAGAAAATATGTGGGAATAATTCTTTGCTCACTCCTCTGCAGAGTAATGTATTAGTAATATGGCAGTTTCTCGTCTCCTGGTTACTCCCAGGCATCCTTTCCAATAGAAGGCCGCTTGAATTTAGGCAATAGAAGTTGGATACCTCTTGATAGGGTGATGGGCGAAAAACCCACAAAACCTGAAAAAGACTTTTGTGATTATTGGGTTATCTTCTTTTCCAAGCCTAAATATCCTTTCTTGGGCATCTGCTCAAAAAAGGACATTTTTGGCCATCATTTGGTCAAAAAATGTCATCAGGTTCTCAAGTTGCCTATTTCATAGTATGGTTCTCTCTGGTTCTTAGACTAAGAATTAGGGTTTTTATCTGATCAATCTGTTGAGGGGGCTTTTTATTTTATGAACACATTTAAAAGTCYGCACTTGTATTAATATTACTTATATGCTGTGAGAGCAGCTAAGATAATGACCAGATCTGTCATTTTTCATTCCCTGCTTGAGTTGCTTTGAAA
Organism: Apteryx rowi; assembly: GCF_003343035.1. NCBI lineage: Eukaryota > Metazoa > Chordata > Aves > Apterygiformes > Apterygidae > Apteryx > Apteryx rowi. The sequence continues at coordinate 86,597 of NW_020450769.1, forward strand.
TTTGTAACCATTACTGCCCCAACTGGTTTTTAATGTTTAGCTTCTGAATCTATGCTGAATATCCATCTGAAAATTACAGTTTAATAAAAGTTAGATGTAAAAGAGCCATCTCAGTAAAGAAAAAAAAAACAGCTTCAGGATTAGGTAGTTGTTTTTCATGAATGAACTTGGATGTAATACAATTACTTTTAGACAGTTTTTCCTAGAATATTATGAAATGATCTGAAATAATTACAAAAGCATTGATGGCAAATCAGTGGCATTTTAAAGTTATGAAATTGCTTTTTAAATGGACATTCAATGTAGTACCTTTGTTTCTACAGGCTACAAGCAGTGAGCTGAAACTAATGACAGTGAGTTACTCATGGCTTTACTTGACAAGTGAAGATTTACTTAACAGTGTAATACAACTGGAACCAGCCATGTTTATCATTCTATCTGCTCCTTTGCAATAAACAGTGATCTTTTTCAGTGTATGCAGTGTAGGCAGTATGGTCAGAGAGGGAGGATAACTGAGTTATTTCCAGCTTTTCCAATGACTTCTGTTTGGTAAGTCACTTACCCTCTGTGTCTGAGTCTCACTAGCTGTAAAAGAAAGATAATGATATTTTCCTTCCTTTATAAATGAGCCTTCTGGGCATTTGACAGAGCAGAATAGCACTCTCATAAACAGAGGTACAAGGTAGAAAAATTACAGAAAACAATGGTTGTCAAGTGAGAAGAAGCTCTGGGAATAAATCCAAATGGATGACAGAGGCATGAATACGCATTCCTATGTGCATAAGCTACATAGAAAATGCAAGTAACCATTTTTAGGAGAAAAATTAGTGTGATATTGGCTTATTAGAACTGCTTTGAACAAAGTGTGTAGTTACTGGAAAGGAAAATTCAGAGCTCACTTGAGGCCTATGTAAGATAGGCTGCTGTTTGGGGCAGCGATGTGCAGAGAGTAGCAGGCTGCCTGCCCTGCCTATTCTGGAGGAGATGGGGTTAGAGAGCTGGTCCATCCTGGGCTGCTGCTTTCACAGGCTGCAGTCCCTGCTGAGGAAGAGGATGAAAAGTGTGAAAGGGACTGCCTCCCCCATCCCGCCAACAATTTTGTGTTTTTACCCGCTCTGTAGCAAGCATAGCCATGCCTTCCAGAGTAGTCTGCAGCACTGCGCAGCACTGGGTTTGGCCCTGAGGGGCATCTCAAAGGCATAGCAGGGTGAGTACACGATAAAAGGGGGCAGATATGAGCGGCTTCTTGTGAATTTGGTCAGGAGAAGGAGCTGCGTGAGGAAGGGAATGGCCAGGGAGGTGAAGCCCACAAAGTGGGGAAGGAAAGGGAATCCTTTGGGTTGCCGAGGCTGCCCCTTTCCAGCTTTTCTTCATTTCCCCTATTTACCCCCGTGGGACTTGGTCTGTTTTTGTAAGAGTTTGCATACGTGTCTGAGAAGCCTTGAGACATCTCAGTGAGACTTTCTGTGGGGATTAGAAATTAACATGTAGAAAATAGAAAATGGATTTTAGAAGACTAAGTAAGGGGTGATATAACAGTGGGAAAAACAAATTGGGGATTATATTGCCCCCTCCCACCACACTCCCAAGAACAGAGTATATACTGCTGTTGTCTCAGTATAAACTTCTTCTTTAAAAATATTAAGCAGACATTGGAGAATTTTGCCTAACTGATAAAACTCTGTTATTATCTGATGAGTAATGAACTGTAATTCACAGAGTGTTGCGTGTTGTACATGGGTGAGATTCAATAGAAATTCTATTATTTAAGATAGACCAGATATCATCTGAGCTGCTCCCATCTGTGCTCTGAATGAGTGACTTACCAGCTGGGTTCTGTACATTCATGGAGAAAGATGGAGCTGTCCTCAAGGACTATTTGAATTTCACAAGATGAAGTAAAATACTAGCACATACATAAGAGAAACAGAATATATATTAACATCACTGCTGAAAAACACTTTTCCCCAGCCTGTCAGAGCTTGCCAGCTGAAATGAATTGCCTTAGCAGATTTTAAGGACAACGATGGTTTGTGATTACTTCGTCTGCCCTCCTCAATAAGAATCTCCCCCCAATAATTTCTGCATCAAACTCTTAACTTCTGTTTGTGCTATATACTACAGCATAAATARAAATAAAGACCTCCCCAGCACTGTCCCCCCCCAGGTTAAAAATTTAGGTGGGAGATTTCCTATAAATTCAACAACTACAGGATATGGTAATAGTGACTCACTAGGTGGCACTCTTACTTCTGAATCAATCTAAATTAAAGCCCAGGCATTGATTTCAAGGGCTTTGTATTAAGGAAGACACTTTTTCTTTTGGAAGATATTCATACTCCCCAGCCTCTTTAGCACTGATGATTTCAAAGTATTATTTAGAATAATTTGGTAATCTGGAAGTCCATTGTCCTTTCACTCTTATGTCTTTTTTTGCCAGTCTGTGGCAATCTTCAAACCTTAAATAATCACGAAGGAGTTAGAAGTGTAGAAATGGGTTAGATTAAATTTGCTGCATTTGGACCATTTATTAGGTCTGCGTAGTAGGCTTAAAAGAGAGGAAGTCGGATTAGGAAGGGGTGCGTAACTTGCCTTTGGATAGCAGTGTGTTGCATATGGAAAGTCTGGCCTCCTTGCTAAGAGAAGTTAGGTTTGGCTTAGTTTATTGGTTTCAATACTCTTCAGCAGGACTGAGTGTGTGTGCTCTAAGAGACTCTATAAGAGAGTGAGTTAACATCTGTAGTGGGCTAAAAACTTGATCAAGGAATTCAGTTTTGACCAGAGTACTCTGTCCCTCTGGCAGGGGACTGAAACCCTTAAAGTGGAGGGATAATTCCTATCTGTAGTGAATCCTGTGGGGAAACTGAGGTAGGGCGATAGCATTGTCATGTCCTCCAGGACCATGTGTGTTAAGACAGTGTTTCCATACAAGAACCTGCCCAGATTTCTGTTGCATTGAAGGAAACCAATTTCTTCTCTATTTGTAACTTATTCTGTAAAATATTCTGGGATGTCTAGAAAGTGGAAAATATTGCAATCCCAGCTTTGTACAAAGCTGATCACAGGGAATTCCAGGGGTATGATTAGCACTCTTTGCAAAAGTGAGCACAACTGAAGATAGGTGTTCAATTCTATCATTGTTGTTAATGTTCTTGGTTTTTAAATTTACAGGATACTGGCATTTCTTACAAAGTCTTTAATTGTACATGTAAGGGAATGACTTTAAAGCTTGCACTTGTGATTTATTGCAATAGAATTCATTGCCACATGGTTTTAGAGCTATGCAGAGATATAAGAGAAGAAATAGATAGGTTAGTCTGCCTAACTACTTTATGGTTAACTGGGAGTATACTACATTAGCAAACAGTGCAATTGGGGCAGATCTGTAAGCAAAACAGGTGGTGCTGAGGACCCAGTCTCCGCATTATGTTCATTTTGGGGAGGTTTACTTCAAACTAGCTCTTCTCTGGTCTCACGCAGTGAATGCCTGTTGTGGGTTAGGTGCGTGCCACGCTGGACACAACTTCTCTTTTAGTTTCATTTGAAAGTGATCCATTTTGTGTGCTCCAAGACTGCTCCAAATTGCAAATGTAAGCAGGAATGATCAGAAGTTCAATACAAAAGGCACTCATGTTCTGAACTAAAATGATAATAGAGGAGCACCTGGGATAACTTCATTTTACTCCAGTGGTACATCCACCAGGCTGTGCTTCTAGGTCCTAACGGAAGAGTGGGCAGCCAAATGCTTTAGTCTGACCTGATTTTTTTCTCTGGAAAGATCCTTCTCAGGAGGGATAACCTGTTATCCTTCTGAAATTTAGAGAACTTGTTTCCCAGTTCTCAATAATTTACTCCTCCCCAGAAGGAATATTTTTCATGATGAAACCACACCTTGTGATATCACTGTTGTTTAAAAATATTGTCTTCCATTAGAGAGGTATGTATGTTACATTATTTTCCTTAACTGGTGATAGGTAATGAGATCCCAGATCACACTGTGTTTTATATTTCGACATATATGTCTGTTTTAATATAAATAGTTGCATATTTCCCGTGACTGACATCAGCTTCATGTACTTCTGCTGACAGTTTTTTGCTTAATAAATGTCAATAGGTGACAACTGTGTTTTGTAGATGCTGTTCTGTATTGTAGTGATTTATTTGTTCAGATTTGTCAGAATCTACAATGTGGTAGAACAAGAGCTTTATTTGGACATTCCTGATGCTACACGGATTCATGGTGACAGATATAGCTGCATGCTGCATACCCTGGGTTTTCCTAGAAACCTCTTAAACTCATACCTGCTTACTTATAGTCCACAAATCACTGTTACCACACTGGATATATCATTTTGCTTTTTGCAAAAAAATAGATTTGGTATTGTAAACTCTGGCAAAACCATCTCAGAGAAGCAAAAACACCAATTTAGGAGAAAAGATGTTTTTCCAGCTTAGAAACTGAATACCTCCAATACCTCCTCTATAAATAAATTGTTGTCATTGGCATGTGACTTATTTTCTCCTTTCCTTAAAGGCAACTGACAGAACCTGCTAATACACAAATTTATGTACTTTTTTTTGCCAAGTACTTGTGGTTGGTAAGGTAGTGACTTTATTTTTCTATTTTCTTTTACTGGAGAGAGTGTAAGAGGACACAACTGGGTGCTATATCCCCTAGGCACAACTTATGCACTTTTGGTCTTTTTTCACTTTTCACTTTAACAACAATTGTGACTTTCTGTTAATACAGTAATAGTGAAAAGCTTGCAGGAGTCTGAACTGTTTTATGCCAATGTTGTGCCAGTTTAAGTCATTTGCTCATTCAGTTAGTAAGTTTCAGTATGTTCTTGTTGACAATTCTGCACCAGGTTTGGTGCCTTATAGTCTGACTTCTGTTTTCTTTTCATCAAGCTCTTCTTCTCATAACAAAATTCCACTTAAAAAAGGAAAAAAAAGTCCATGAAAACAGAAACTTGCAGAACAAAACAAGAACATTGAGCTTGTGACCTTTAAGTCATTTCTTTGGAATATTGAAACTGAATGAAAACGTCTCTGTTCTTTGCTCCCTGCCTACCTTCAAAATAATATTAGATAATATTAGATATTATACTCAATGAAATTCTCTAGGGCAGCCATTATTTTATTCTATTGCAGAGTTCCTTGCATAACTAGGCCATAGAGACTTCTTTAGGGAATTTTACTAGGATGGTAGGTCTTGACCTCAAGGAAACTCTAGGAATTCCAAACTAGGTTTCACACATATGAGACACAAAGATGAAAAGCTGTTCAGAGTGGATAATACAAATTTTTATCTTGTATGTTTTGACTCTTTGGGCTCACCTATGAGTTTTAAATGCAGCATGGGCTCAGACTGGTTCCCTGGTTGTGAGCTATTGGCTCACCCTGGGTTGCATAACAGCTTTTTTTTTGGCTCAGTAAACTATTAAGGAATAACAATATTCATATAACAAAGTGAAATTCCCATAGAAAATTATTCTGACCTTCATATTATCTCCCTCATCCTCCTGTAGTGCTTTGATCAGTAGCCAAATAAGTAATGTTGACAAGTTGATCTTTCAGTTATTATCAATGCACATCACAGAACCCCGCCTTGGCCTCTGTGCTGACTCATGCAGATGTTACAATTGTCCATGTTCTGACCTTGTTTTATCTGCAAGGAAGAGAGGGGTGTGCGTGTTCTAATAAAAGCTTACAGTATTGAAGAATATAACAATAGTACCCAGAATACAAATGAAGCAGACCCTACTTAATTAAAGCATTTTAGTAACTAGTTCTTCCTTTTTTTGATTGGATCTCAAACTGTCCCATGAGCCATCCTACTGTGAAAAAAAGACTTTACTTCTTTATGATGAGTGCTTTGAGCCATGTTTTGAACTCAGTTGGGAAAAAGACAAATTATCTAAGACTTGTAATGAAATGTGGTAATTGAGATGTCATTTGTGCTAGGATTTATTAGGAATAAAGAACTAAGCAGAGATCATGATTATATTATGCCAATTTATAAGACTGCAGTTTGCCTGTGATGCTGTGTGAGGGTCTAGTGAAAATAATGATCACTTTGGGTCAGACTAAAAGTCTGTCTAGCTCACCTGTCCTGTCTCCAGCAATGGCTGTCCATGGCAGAGTAGAAGAGGGTAAGCATATTAGGATTCTTTGGAGTTCTCTCCCATCCTCCAGCAATTTCTGGCTCAAGAAAGGGTTTGTAGATACTTAGTTGTCTCTGATATCTTACTCCTGAACTTGTCCAGCATAGCTGTGACTCACACAGCACAGCAAAAAATGACATAGATTCTATATGCATCTATGTATTGTGTGAAGAAACACTGCTTTTTGATTGTTTTGAGTGTACTGTCTGATAGCTTCATTTGTTGCCCCTTAGTTCTTGAATGGAAAGAAAGAGTGAATAATGTATCAAAATCCTTGTCTTTTTTGGAGGCTGAGCACTTAAGTTATAAGCCTTTTTTGGGAGTCTCTTTAGGCCTTAGATTATCTTTGCTGTCTTTTTCAACTTTTGCAGTTCTGCTAAATCCTGTTTGCCATGAGGGATTTTCACACAGCGTTCGAGATATGGGTGCGCTATGAATTTTCTAATGGCATAATGATATTTTCTGTCCTTCTCAACATTGTTTGTTTTATTAACTGCCACTGAGCAACAAGATTATGTTTTTGAAAAATGGATACATATATTTTAACTGGTAGCTTACTTCTGAGTGTTATAGAAACCATCAGATTGGTTTTTTTCCAAGAGCATCTCTTTTCATTAGCCTATCCTGAATTTCATCTGCCACTCTTCACAGTTGGCCCTTGCCAGTCAACAGGTTAGTACCATTAGACACCCTCTCACTCCAAAAATTGTCCTCTTTTTGCAAATACCTATGAGTATGTTGATCAATGTGGATCCCAGTACACATCTCTTCTCCAATCCACTGGTGCCCTGCTTTCATTGTGAAAAATTGATCATTTACTACTCTGTTTCTTATTTTTAACAACTTATTTAATCATTGAATGACCTTCAGTCTGATCTCATAGCTGCTAAATTTCTTTCTGAGAATCTTTGGTGAAAAACTTTACTTTACACCTTTCAAAAATCCAGCTGGACTATATGAACAAGTTCTTTTTTATCCATATGCTTGTTGATCAGTTCAAAGGACCTCAGTAGGTTTTCAAGGCATGACTTCCCTTTACAAAAGGCATCTTTAACCTTCCCATATTGCTTTTATGATAAAGAATGGAATTAATGGACACAAGGCTAGTCTTTTCTTATTTACCTGGTACAGATGTTAGGCTTACTGGTTTGTAGTTCCCAGATTTCACTTGGAGAGGTTTTTTTTTTTTTTTTTAACTAGCTTTAGTTTTGCTACCTTCTAGCCGTCTGGGACAAAGTTTTTTTAAAGTGAGATCATATATCATGACTAGTCATTCATCTTTTTAATCCTTTGGAACTGTTGATTAAATCGCTGCTGGTCTTGGTGATTTGTCTTTGTTCATTTTGACTATTTTACCCCTAACTTCTTTTAACACTTTGACTTTTGACAGATCTTTTGAGACTACCCCTATTGAAGGGATCTAGTATACCTTCCATTGTTTTATTAACAATGAACACAGATCCAAAGAATTTGTTTATCTTTTCTGCTATGGCATCTTTGCCAAGTGCTCCTTGTATACCTTGATCTTCTATTGGCCTTCAAGCTGTCTGGTATGCTTACTTCTCCTCAAACCATACCACACGTAATACAAACAATACCACTATGATGCAAGTTCCTGAATGTAATTTCTTCCTTCTTAAAAAAGAACAATTCACTTCAGGCCACTTTTTGTTGAAAGTTTCTTCAGCTCACTGTGGCATTTGTTTAGGGTGTTGGCTAACAGTAATTGTAATGCATTATCTATGCTTCTTCTCTTTTGATTACACATTTCATAGTTCCGTCTTTATAATAGGCCCCAAACTCATTTAACTAGAAAGCCAGAAGAGATAGGAAGATTCTCATAAAGCCAAGCAATACATCCTTATTAAAATTTTTACTTAAAGTTAGATTCTAACAGCCATAAATACTATCATATAAAATAAAGGAAAGCCATTCCCCTAAATAAAAGATATTTAAGGTGTCCTGAATTGCCCCCAAACTATAAGACATTGATATCTTTTTGCTAGCTCCATAGCAAAGTGTAAGTCAAGAACATCATGGATACAACGGTTTTTCCTCCACTTCTTCTATCTTCAGCAAAACTTCCCCAACAAAAAAAAAATTGTCTGAAGTCTTAATGCAGGTCATGCTGAGAACAATGCAACAGCAGACTGGAAGAAGATTGTATTTAACAAATATAAGACCAACAATAAAAACAAAAATCCATAACTATTTTGTGCCGCTGGAAGAAAACCAGGAAAAAAAAAATTGTTATATCCTGTTATTGACTGCATGTTTTGATAAAGGTTGTGGAAGACCACTGTCAGGCTCCAACCAATGCTAAAAAAGCATTCAAAAGCCTGTGGGGAGGAAGATTTTCTCCTGATCCCTGTCCTGGCAATTGTTTAACCCTACATTTGTGAGAGAGAGACTGGGAAAAGAACCCAAGCAAATGACAACTCCAAAAGCTGGTTATGGTGTCAAAATAAGGGAAGAAGTTCTTGACATTTGCAGAGGATCTGAGATAAGAAGTATTGACTGTGATCCAGTTCCTTCAGACCTTCCTGAAGACATTAACAGACCAAATACCTAGGGATTTAAGTCATTAGCTTAATTTTCTGTTTCTTGGAATTCCCATTTTGTAATGCAGATCTTTCTATACGCCAATCAATATGCAATTTTAAAGCATTCTAACTCCCTTTTCTGTGCTACCTAGTTTGGAAACTGCTCTGGAAATTCGTTTCTTAGATGGCCAGAAGCTTTAYTACTATTTCCTGTGTTAGGATATTTTTGACACGTATATATATTCTGCTAATTACTATTCCTTAAATTTAAATTATTTTAATCCAGGGTACATTTTACTGATTTTTCAGTTTACTGGGCTGGATCTATAATGAACCATACCTACAGGCAATTCATAATATTAAAAATACTATATGTCTTTTCTCCATTTCACATTGCTTTCCCTGTTTGGTGAGGATTTCAACAATTGGTTAACTGTGAAGTGTGAAGTTTCTGGTTTAAGCTTCAATAGGAACATACTAAGGAGGAAAGAATATATGCATTTTTCTTTGGTACACATTCACAGCAGAAAATGTGTTTTATAGAAAAATCCCCAAACTCAAATCAATTTGACCAAAAGCTAAAACCAAGCATACAGAAAATTCCAAACCTAAAGGACTTTCAGAAAAATGAGTAATAGAAAAGTGAGGCTTTAGACTTCTTAAATGAATTGTTAGCTCCTGGTAAACATTATAATATGCTTAATATTACATTTTTTCTATTTCAATATTTTTGTGCTTGCTATAACTACTGATTTCAGTTAAAAAAGAGTTTTTTGAATCAGTAAGGTGCTTAAAGAAAAAGTTAAAATTTCAAACACTGCAAACAGACTATTACATGAATGCATAGCAGAAAGAAAAAGATTGGTTTGAATATTTATAAGCTTAGGTTGTGAAATTCTTTGATCAAAAGTATCTCAACTATGCCATACCATTTACTCAAACTTTCTGAAGTGCTATGTGAATCTWAGTAATTTCCATTGTTTTCAAAAGATATTTTTTGCAGGCTGGCATTGAAGCAAGAAAAACAGTGAGACCTGTAAGTAGGTAATCTGTAGAAAACACTACAGTTATAAAATCACATATTATAAACCCACTTTTGCTCACTGATAAGCATCTGAGTACAGTCTTCTACACTGAAGAGGAGTATTTCTATATAATAAATGCACAAATTTGTAGTTTTGCAGACATAGTCAGGAAGTAAATAATCACAAAAGCAGTGCTTCAGAACAGAAATCAACATTGCTTTTTTTCTTCTGTAGGCAACTGCTGGTAATGGCTGGTCAAGTGTGAATATGAGCTGACACAACATCAAATAGGATTGACACAAGTTCTGCTTTTTCAGCAAATAATCAAATGATCAAATTTAAAAATCTGCTCTTGTATTTTGAGATTTGGTTTGAATGTGTTCTAAAATACTTCTAACTGACCAAAATATACTATATATATAATTCAATCTTAAATACGTAATACTGAAGACACTGCATAAAGAATTCTTTTGATTTCCAGATTATGCTAGATAATGTAGCCAGATATGATCTACATTAGTAGATCTACACAAATTAGTAGATGCTAATATGTATTTATTCCAGAATAAGCACCATGAATTTTTACAAATATGGTACTATAACTCTTCTTACGTCATTAGGTTTCTTTGAAGTTAGGTAGCGCTCGGACCTCTTCTAAATTTCAAACAGTTTCTTCTATGATATTGTCTGACTAATGTAGAAGAAAGTTTGATTAATATAAGTGAATTTAAATGTAGGTACACTGAAACATAGAAGTTAACCTATTTATTACCTGTTAATCTCTTCAAGTATTCCTAATTCACTGGTTAGCAAGAAGGAAAAAAAAAAGAGAGTATTTTTGGTAAGCTAAAATGTTTGGGCTGCTTTTCAGAATAGTTCTGGTTTGTCTTGGAATACCAAAAGAAGTGTCTAGGACTAAATGTTCCTAATTTATTAACAAATATTATGTAGAATAAGATGTGATAGATCTATTTTAGGAAGAGATTCAAGCTTCTGAAAAGAGACAGTTACAATACATGTCCCATTCCACCAGATAATGTTAATGGTAAGCTAATGCTCTGTTATAAAACAATTTTGAATCTTGCAGTAAAAGAATGTTAAGCCTGGTCCTTGATTTCTGCTGAAATAAATCTCTACTTGTTTAATAGCTTTAATGTGAAAGATCAAAAAACCCTCATGAAGTCAACAATTACTGTACTGTGTCTTCTCTATCTAATCTGAAGATCAACAATGAACAGCGGAACTAACAAAGCCTTCTTTCCTAGAGGTTTGTGTCTTTTGTACCCAGTCCCTCACCCATAACCTTTCCTCAGCTTTCCTGCATTTTCACCTCTGCAATACTTGTAGTCCACCATCTTCCTAAACTCTATCCCTCTTCTGTTCCTAAAATTTCCTAGCTCTACCCTCTTTTTGGCCTGATAATTGGACAACAGGAATTAACTACTCTATCTAACCCAAAGCTACAAATGTTGTTCGGCTAGGCTGTATGTGGAAAGTAATTGTCAGTAGCTGGCTATCAGACAGAAGAAACAAGACTAAGTTTTCCTTGCCTTTTGGTGCATATTAGTTTCAGTCTCTCTCCTCTTTTTAGCTACAGATTTTCACAAGCCTTATAGTAATTTATTGATCTGGAGGAGTCTTACACTTCAAATTCCAGATTTGACTGATATTGGCAAAGGTACTCCAAGTCTTTAGTGGCAGATGGATAGACTAAAGACAAACAGAACCACTGTGTATCCTTGTTTTGTTTCGCATTCAGGCTGACAGAAGTTAAGATATGAAGAGGCAGAGTTGAGCAGCTTCTGAATATCTCTTAATTGTGTGAATGTGCAAAATAGCAAACCTAATGTGTCAGATGAAGATAATGATGCTTTACATTGTCAGGGACAGTGGAAATGGACAAAAGAACATAGCTGAACTGAAATTAACTGATAATTTTTTGATAACATTGGTTAACAAGCTTGCCTGTGATGATTTGCAGAAGTAAGCTAGGATATACTGTCCTCTAGGTCTAGATCCCACAGAAGCTGCCTCCGGTAGAGGGGCAAGTGTTCAACACCTATTTACTATGGATCTCCAGGCAGGTTACAAACTACACTAGTTAAATTTTTATACCAAGCCTGTCTTATTAAACCATAGATTTAGTGAAGTAAGCAGGTTACTAGCATGGAGTAAGCAACAACTGTAGTAGTGAAACTTGTCTATCCTTGGAGGATAGGGTAATAGGAGTCTTTCTTCAATCAAAGCAGTAATAAAATGTAAAGAATTAGATATGGAAAAGAAACTGAGGACCTCCTGACTTCCAGCCCTGTGCACGTTCCCCTGATTTTGTCTTCAGGGACACATTAAATCATGTATTGAATTATGTCTTAACACAGGTTTTTGATTCTCATTTTTCCATTTTGTTTTGGAAGTAAATACTGTGACAGTCAGTTGTTTCTGAAGACAGTGCACATTTGCAAGCTGAATAAACAAATGTACACATGATAGATGGTTACATGGATACCTGATCTGGAGGATACTAATAAGAGTTTAGGAACAGAGTGTCTGAAAAGGCATTGAAGGTAGCTCAGGTCAAAGATGCAATTTTCCTTTTTTGCTCTATACTTCACAGCCACACACCTTACCAGTAACTACCAGTATATACAGGACATGTCATATGTGCCTACTGTCCACCAGGAATGCTTTTGGTTTTTTGTTTTTTGCTTTCAGGATTTCCCATTTTATCTCTTCAGTAGGCTGGGRGCAGTGGTAGAATAGCAAAGTCATCTTTCTACAGATCCGAAACACGGATCTCAGCTTCAGTTCAGGGTTTTGAGGAGGGCTGTCTGCTCTAAAATAATGAATCATGGTGCCAACGATGTCACCTCTGGCTACACAGAGATGTTTCAATGGTTATGTCTTAATGTGAAACCTGCGGTTGGGTGGTTTTTCAGCCAGTTTTCTTTCCTGTCAAACCATTCACAGGCAATTATGTCTTCTCTGCCTTGATCATTGCAGTAGAAGAGGCTTGGATTTGTGCTGCTAACTTTCCAAGTTCTCCGGAGAGAGATGAACACCAGAGTGAAGAGTGAAGTTCTCAGCCACCAGCAGCAAGCTACAGGCAGCCAAATGCCTGCAGCTGCTCAGCTGCTGCTCCACCTGTCAGCCTCTTTGTGGACAGAGTAAAAATTGTCAGTTCAGCTTGAAAAGAAAAAAAAGTCAGGCCTGGCAGTATACTAAAATGACTGCTTTTGAACACTAAAGAGCTGTGCTGGAATGACTTCTTTTGTTTCTAATGGGACACAGAGGTTCCCTGTTTACCTTTTCTTATTCCCCTTGACTGCAAACCAAGACTTCATTAAGACAGAAGATTCACTGATTCTCCTTAAGCGTRAGAACAGATTTCTGATTCATTCAGTGTGTTGCTATACCAATTCTGTCTGTCTTTCACTTGGTTGAGTACTTAAGTGATACAAGGTTTGTTGTCACCACGTGAACAAACCCCAGGAAAAAGCAGTCAGACAAAAGGCTTAAGATTAGTGGGAGAAGAAAGAACAGAAATGTTTCTTTTTCATGTAGATGTTAGTATACCAGCAGTAATGGTTTTGTCATCTCTTGTGAAACTATTGTAATTTGGCATTTATTATTTTCTTTACAATACCTAATCCTTGTGACATAAGGATATCTATGCTGTGGACAGCTGTGTAGTGAAAAGATGTGCAGCATAAAGTAAATAGGATACTTGAAGAATTGTGTCTRTATGGAGCTCTCCAGAAAAAATTCTCTCTTATGGAAATCTGTGTTGCCAGGATTAGATTTCTTTCACTAAGTTTTCTCTTTATTGCAGCGCTCTAAAGTTTGTCAACTTTCTCTAACTGGAAATTTCAACCGTGATTTTACAGCCCTCATTTCTGTGACAAAAAGCTTAAATGGAAATGTTACAGAACATCACAGCAGAAAATGTGAAAGGAACCTTACTTTTCAGGCCAGCCATATGGGGAGTTGTGAGATCAAATTCATGATTTTCATAGCTGAAGTTGATAATTTTTGAGCATGAAACTGGGCAAGCTCAAAGTTGATCCTACATATACTGTATATATGCCATATGTGTAAATAAGAGACTCAGAAACACAGTWATGCTTATGCTGTGGTTGAGATTACCAGATTTATGTATATTGTATGTTTGTGTTAAGGCTCTGGTATTTTGCRTTAAGGCTCCGGTATACTGAGACATTGAGCGCACAGATTTACWACATGCTGTTGCCTTCTGCCAAGCAGATATTAGTGTTGTGGTAGTACATGTGGTAATAAATGTAGGATTCTTTGTCATTTGATCAAAAAACAAGGGCTACAGGAAAGAACAATAAAGAGAAGGAATCCAGGAGTTAATTAAATGTTCTTCATTTGACAAGATGGAATAACTGAGGTGAGAAATACCATCTCTACTCTGGATAGCTGTGAAATTTTGCATTACTAAGTTGTGGAAGACAGAATAAACTAAAATGATTAAACAGGTTCCAGATTTGAACAGTTATGTTTCAATTCCATCTTTTCCATCAAGGAAAGGTAGCATCAAATGAGCATCATATTTGCATCAAATTGGCCTTATGACTCTTATTATACAGAAACAACTCTGCAAGAGCAATATTAATGTTAGTAGCCAAGTTCATTTCCTCAAATAACTCATGTGAAGATGGGGAAAAAAACAGAGAAATGTGGTTGTCATCCACTATGATAATACTGTGTTCTAGCAAACAAGCTATACTACTTTTAAACAATTCTAAAGGGTTACTATTAGCCTGCTAAGCTTAAAATACCAATATACTTTTAAAGGATAGAGTCAATAAAGAGAGAGGCAATGAAAATAAATAATACAGCTCATAACTATTCTCTGTAGAGGGAGTGCTGACAGAAAACGATCTCTCTGGATTAACACCCAGTAATGAAGCATGTGGTATTGGACTGCCTGTAACAATTATGGACATTGATATGTGTGAAATTATTCAAAATGGCTCAACATCCTATGAATAAATATGGTGTGGTATAGGATATTGGAAGTTGTGCAAGTGTTATGAGCAGCTTAGTGTTGCTGGCCAAGACTATAAAAGACGTTTGGACAAGCTACTAGTGAGCATGTTCTTGTTTAGCCCTGCTGCATATTGATTCACCTTTAAATTATAGATATGAGAGTGAAGACAAATATTTCATATTTTTTTGTGTGTGCTGTTCTCTTTATCCTGTGGAATTAAATAGAACAAATAGTGACTGAAATAAAGCCAAATGCAGATATTTATTTGAAAAAGGTGATTTTTTCAGTGTATTCATTAGCTAAACACTTTCCCCTCAAAACAACCCCCCCCCAAAAAAAAATTATCTCCATACTATATTTCACAGCCTGTAAGAAATTTCTCTGAAATTACAGTCAGCTATTCCTGTAAAAACTGTACCGGGAAGAAAGCTCTTGGTACAGTTCAAAGAAAAATGCTGTTATTTCTCAATGTCTTTTTCGAAGGACGTCATTTTGACTGGATACCTGTTCTTTTGTATCAGCTGCTTTGTGTGAGTCAGAACAAATGTCCTTTAGCTTTCCAAAATTTTGGTCATTTAAAGCACCATCGTAAAATCAATTGCCAGTGCTTCACAGCTTCTCGCTGGATCCCATTAGGATCTGTCTGGAGTTCTGGCTTTTGGAGCTGCGTTCCATTTCTCACTGCCACCTTGTATTTTGCTTTGGTTTTATACATTTCTTTTCAATCGGTTTACTTTTTGTGCCCTTTATTTTCTGGGACTGGCAGTCTCTTCTGAAACTTTTAACAAAACAACAGAACTTCTTATCGCTGCCCCTGAGAACACGGTTCCCAAGCTTTGAGTTTGGCATGGTAGGACATTGCCCTCAGCCAGGGTTCGCAGTATTGACATTCTTTCTATAAACTGTCTTGATAATTTTGATAATCARGTGACCTTGATATTTTCCTTCTCCAAACTTGTCACTGGTTTTGACATGTGCTTTGAAAATGCTGTTTTCTATGTAGGTTTTACTTCCTGATTCCTTCAAACAAAACACAGTGTGTGTTCTCTCTACAGCTTGTATCTCTGGACTTCTAACAACATCTGATTCTAGAAAATGAAGGAATTACTCTACTATGTCACTCTGTCCTGGAGCCATCACTTCAAAATACCTGAAGAAAGAGATTCACCTTATAACTCCTGAGATCTCCAAACAAAATTCTTCTGAGGTTGGGCTATTCTCTGTTGGGGGTGCCTACAAGGTGCTGGTTTCAAAGCAGATCTTGATCCCAATATCAAATTGCACCCTTACATCTCTACCTGAAAGAGTGACTTTGAAAGAAGGAAGATCTCAAGACATGGCTGATCACACATCTGTCCCTCAGACTTCTTGTCCATCTGCTGACATAAAAGCAGGCCATCAGCACTGCTCTTAAAACTGATTTCAGAGCAGGGCTGCAAAAGCACTGTGGCAATTTAATTAATAGTATGGAAATAGCTGAAAAAATCACTGTGAATCTTTTGATTGCTTCTGAAATAAAAATAGTCTGATATCAGAGCTGTGCTGTGTAGCTGATATACAGAGTTAGTGACACAGTTGTACAGGTAAAGATCTTTTTAATAATAATTGAGGGAGGGAAAAAAGGCATCAGCTAGCTCAGGGTAAGTGGAGCTCAACTTTATCAGTAAAACCAATGTAAAGTAAAGCTTTGCCTTGCTGTAGGAAACATATCTTAGAACATGAGTTATTAATTATAGTAAAATCTACAAATGATACTATATAGCTATAAATACATACTGTAAACTGGAGTATGTGGAACCACTAGAGAACTTTTGGAGCTAAAACTGATCCAGTCTCCAGCTCATTTTGTGAAATATAATTTTCTGTTGATGTCCAAGAATAGGAAAGCTGTTTTGAAATCATGGACAGAATCAATAGGTATTATGTGATCGTCTACAGTAATGCCTAATTTCCCCCTAGATTTCCATGTTTATATTTGCCTTGTAGAACAAATGGAGAAAACAAAAAATTCTCCAGATGTAATTTTTCCTAAATATCACCTTGTAGCAATGCTTGCTGAAGTCCTAAGTCTCTCATCATTATCACATATGACTTCTGGTGAAGAAAAGATATTAAGCTTCTGCCTTAGAGAGAAAAGAGATGTAGCTGTGAAAACTGATCAGGGTGTAAAATAGAAACTTTATAATTAGCTCTGATTGTGGTCTAGAAATTAAATGATTTGGTTCCATTATTAATTTACTTACCTATTCAATCTCCAGCTTTTATTGGCCTTGGTAGAATTCTTTAGTGGAGATTTATAGTTAGAGAGACAGACAAGTCCTTAGACTAAATAGGGATTGATTATTATTGGTGGTTAATTTGATTTAGCTTTAGTTCAATACTGAGACTCACTGATCTGATGCATTTCTAGTTTAATTTAGTATTTATAGAGAGTAGGGCTGGAAGGGACTTTGAAAGGTCATGTAGTTCATCACCTTGCACCAAGACAGGACCTTTATACCTGCGTCATTAGTATTAGTTTGCCTTTGACATAGTATTTTCTTTATGTATTTTCTTTATTTCTAATTGTTGTATTAAAACTTGTACAATCTGTATTAAATCACAATTTGTATTAAGTCACTTGCAATAAACAATATTGATCAGACCTTTTGTATGTCAAGCAGTCAGTCTAAAACCTAAACTTGCTCTCTTGCCCTGCTAGTTGTCGCATGGAGTCCTGGCTTCTCCTGACACTCATAGGAGCATTTTTAGAAAAAAGATAATCAATTGCTTATAGTTCTGCCTATCTTCAGAAAAATAGAATCAAGAAAATAAATCAGATATCCTCTGACCTAATCCTATCAACCTTTAAAACCAGGATGTGGATAGCTTCTTTCTTAGAAGAAGCTGACTGTATTTTAGCTTGAAATATCCCACTTTGTTTTTGAGGCCAATATTGATGCATCCCTATCTCTCCTTCTTTGCCTGTCTATCAAAATGTTGTCTGTGAGTAGCTGGGTTGTGCAGTTGGGACTGGAGCTAATATACAGTGTTATTCTGACCCAATAACTGCCCAGATCTGGGTACTCCAGGAATTTTTGCTGGCAGTATCTTGCAACTGTACCTGGTATAAGCTTATACTCTATAAGCTTTATATGTTACACTATAAGCTTTTTAGAAGAAGAAGACGTAGAATATGGGCTTAAACAATCTTAACACTGGAACTCAGGGAGAGTCTAACCCCTTAAGAGACCTTTGAGCTGAATTTCGTGAATCTGAAGACTGGAGAAAGGTTTTATTTGTGTCAATTTTTTTGTGTGTGTATCTTTTAATTTTACATCAAGTATGGAGGTTTTTTTAGAGTGAGCAGTAAAAAAACAGCAATAGTTTAGGTAACTTGTGAAGATCACTAAACAGATAATCTTTGACTACCACAAAGAATTACTACATTCTGACTGACAGTGCTTTGTCACAGCAAAGGCTGTAAATATTTGTACTGCCCATTTTGTTTGGGGTATACTTACTGCAATGTTCTCTCTGTGTCAATAACATGTTCAAGAGTAAGTTTTCTGGGAAAGACTTATTTTATAAATATTAAAATTTGAGGAACTCTGCTTCCTGCTCGTTGAGGAACTGCAGTAGAATGTTGGAGAGAGGAGAGAGCTGAATTGCTGCCTTGCTATTCCTGGAATGGGACAGGTACAAGATTTTAAAGGACCAAGATCGTCAAAATCTGTCCTGTTTTGTTCTAGGCATGTTCTTCATCCAAGATTAGGAATCCAGTGAATCTGGTGTTTACAGAGAAGCAGAGTTACAGCTGGATAATTACTTCTTTTTCATAAGTTTGAAAAGAAAATGTATATAATGGGATGTTTTATTAGGTGCATATTTTACAGCTTCTTTGCTATATTGGCAGCTAATTATGGTACCTTGTTAGTGAGGCCACAATCATGTATCAAACTCAAAGGATGTGTACATCAAAAACATGGCAATAAAAATAGAAAAGAAGCTCAGTTTCCCTCCAGTCTCTTTTAAGAGTCTGATAATAATAATAAWAAAAAAGTTCTGTTCTGCCTTTCTTTATTACAGATGTGGAGATAATCTAATAAAAAAACTCAAGTTCTGTTCTGCCTTTATTACAGATGTGGAGATAATTAGACTTTGCTGACAATAATAGAATTTTGCTGACTCTCGTGGGTGGTGGTTTTCTGTCAGATTAGAATGCATTAATAAAACTAGAAAGAACTGAACAAGGACTTAGGTGACTCATGGAAGTTGTTGGATAGATAAACTTTGATCACCACAAGGAATTACTGCATTTCAGCCAAGGGTGCAGAGACTCAGCTATCACAAGCTGTAATGGTAAATGTCCATTTTGGCTATTGTGTTTTGTTGTGTACTTGGAGCACTGAATAAGGTGCACTCTGTGTAGGTTGTTGCAGCCCAGTTGTATAAGACCTAAGAAGTCCTATTATTCCCATTAATTTCATATTTCTGATTTAATCTATGGCATGCTATAAACCTTCTGAAACCAAAATCAAGGCAAAACCAAAGACAGAACTTCCCTGGAATTATGGAGTATGAGGCTCTTTCCTTAGAGGTGAAGAACCACCAAAAATCTCATTTATTTCTGCTGCAGCTGTAAAGAGAAACTCTTTGACTTTGCTTTTGTCAGTRACTATATCATAGCACATCATAAATAAATAAAACAAACAAAAATTATTCCATATGAGGGAAGAAAAGAGAGAACAAGTAACACCTGACAGCTACTAGCTATGTTGCTCAATGAACTTCTGAAAGAAATGTAGGTATTATAATGGTGAGAAGCTGAATGTGATAGGAACTAAGCTCTCTTTGGCTGAGCTAAATAACGAACGATGAAAACAGAGGCTGAGGAGCATACTGATATTATCTGAATTTTTGTAGAATGTTCTCATAAACCTATATAGTTGAGGAGGGATAAAGACTTTTAGACTTCTAGACTTGGACAGGTTATGAAGAACCAACTTATCTATTCAAACAGAGCATTTATCTTCATTTTTTGGAGACTGATGGGTCCATTGACATCTTTGTGTCTTTCTATACAAAAGTAGCTACAGCTACATATTTTTGGCAAGCTCTGTTTTAAGGACCTCAACACTAATGTGGAATGTGTTCCTCGTGAAAAATGTATCTATGTATTACATGATTTACAAATAAGAAAAATAACCCAATCCTTCTTAAATCTGATACACTCTGTATTGTACATCCAATTATTAAATTTTATTATTTTTCAGTGTAATCATTTAAATGTTGTTAGCTGGCTTTGAATATTCCTGTTGATGAAAATGTAAATTCCTCAGCTGTAATCAGCTCTGGAGTAATTTTGGTCAGATCATTCTCAATGAATCTGTATTAAGAAGAATCATAATTACAGTAATGAGCATTTTAATGCTCAGCCACATTTAACCAGTGTGATAACTTCTGTGACTGCAGTGGTGTTATGCTAGGGGTTAATTTATTCCTTAATGATTAGCAGTCTGGTCAATCTTTTGATGATGTTCAAGGGGATATAGTCACCATTGCAGGTGTTTCTGTGATTGACATGGTAGCATTTTATTGTTCTCTATGTAGATCAAGGTATAGGTGTAATCACATTACTGGGTGGGTATAAACAGTTCACCAGCTCTGCCACCGCCAAATTCATTAAGCAAATCTGTAAATTTTTGGTAGATAGTCTGTATGCTATCCATATTGTCTTTGCTAGATGGCTAAGCCTCTGAAGGCTTAGCATCTGGTATTTATCTGTTCTGTAGCGCTTGTTACATAACATCTGTTTACGAACTTGCTACGTATGTGTTTATTAATAGTTATATTGCTTGTGCCTTATGTTGTTTTGAGGTGGGCAGATTCAAGGTGCTTGTCTTGGAGTTGGAGATGGCTGGTTGCTGGAAATGGTAAAATCTTCATATATTCTTTTTCTCTGASCAAATGTAGCACAGCTGACACAATAATGCACAGGACTTCTCTGACTTATGAGAAGGGTCCATGTGATGTTTCTTTGACAGAGAAAGATCAGATCTAAAGCTTTGTGACTTTGATACACAGTTTAGCTCTGTTGAACTTTGTTTGGTGGTGTTTCTTTCTGCTCATATCAATGATTCAGGCAGGGAACATATCTTATTCTTTAAAGTGCCTGTCACTCTCTAATGTTATTGAAACTCAAGTCTGCTTTTCCTCATGTCACAAGTACTCATGGGAGTTAAATAATGCAGATTCAGCAAAATCAAGAACAAGACAGAACACAAAACATATATAAGAACACAAATATATAGAATACATATGTTTTGACAGATGAAATTATGGTAGGAAATTGTAAATGTAAAGGCTTCATTTGTCTGTTTGTTCGCTTAACTACTGACTAACTGTTTAATCTATCTCTGACTCTAAGATGTGTATTAATAGGAGCAGTTTTTGATTGTCCTGATCAAAGGTGAAGGTTTGCTATTCAGAAAGAGAAGTCCAGTAGGTTGTCTAGGTGCCTAGTTTGCCAGTAAACTGCAAATTTCTGTTTTCTTTGCTGACATTAATGCTGACTATGTTTTGTGTTTGGTTTGAAGTGTTCCATTTGGCTTTTATCATAGTTTTCCCATCTCATGTGAAGTGGTCTTTGAAATGGAGACTTTTTAAGTAAAGAAGTACAATATAAACCTGTAGGCTTATGATACAGACTTTTTTTTGTAGGAAACTGTGTCAGATTTATCTATTCTTCTTTTATGTCTACTTTTAATCAATCATTGCCATTCTTGAGCACATACATCTTTCATCTACTCATGCCATAGGCTGTAACCGTGTAGCCATGTAATACAGTATCACTGTTGCTAGTAACTGGCCATAGGCTTTGTACTGAGTTTGCAAGGCCTCAGGGTTGAGGCTTGTCAGGCTTGCTCTACTTTTCTTGACCTCCCTGGAGCTTTGTTTCACTTTGTCTAGCTGTAACAGCAACTCATCTTTTGGTTACACCTAATTTGTTTCATTTTTACTTATCTTTCTATGGTGCCACCATAGTTTGATATGGATAACGGTAACAAGCAGTTATGCTGATGACTCTAACTTAACGATGTATTATATTGTATATTGGCACTGGAGACCCCACTGTTATAAATAACTCACCAATAGTCAGTTAAACAAATGCAGACCTGGAGCTGAACAAAACCAATTTTATGAGTGACAAAGAGAACAAAGAAATACCATCTAACATATATAGAAGACACCATACATAGTAAAATCAAATGTAATGTGGAGCTGCAACCTGATGAATTGCAGAATGGCTGATGGAAGGATCAGCTAGAGCAGGCTGCCCAGAATCATGTCCAGTTGGGTTTTGAATATTTCCAAGGACTGAGACTCCACAGCCTCTGTGGACAATCTGTTCCAGTGTCTGACCACCTTCACAGTAAAAAACTTTTAAGCTGAAACAGTATTTCTTGTATTTCAGTTTGTGTCCTTTGTCTCTCTTCCTTTCACTCGATACTTCTGGCAAGAGTCTTGCTCCATCTTCTTTATTCCACCCCCATCAGGTATTTGTACATATTGATAAGATCCCCTTGAGCCTTTTCTTCTCCAGGCTGAACAGTTCCGGCTCTCAGTCCCAGGGCTTTGTGGAGGCAAAGGATCACCTCCCTGGACCTGCTGGAAACTCTCTGCCTAATGCTGGCTAGGACACTGTTGAGTGAAGAAAGAGCAAGGTATAAAAGTGTGTTAGCAAAAATGACCCCAAGTGGATCCTAGAGGGAGGAAGAAGACACCATTAGTTTGGACATCATATTCTCAGCAGAGGACTCTGTAGGCTGACAACCCATGTAACACCCCCACCACCAATACTAGATTTGAACTAGAGACTTTAGGACCCAGATGAGCAGGGGGAAGGTGAGCATAACACCAGGAGAAGGAGTGGAAACTAGGAAGTATATTTATTTTAAATGTATTATTACTATTAATGAGACCTTTTCTATATAGAAGTATTCTTTCTTTTTCTGCAATAATGAGATTTGGACTAATAATTATTCTTGGATTAAACAGTTAAGATTTCAACTGTAACAACAATAAATTCTAGGCTTTATGTATAAGAAGTGCTTCCTCTTTGCCCATGAACAGGATTTTGAGTTTAAAAAGACTACAAGAAAGATTATTTGTACAGCAAATATTTGTCCACTCARTTTAGCATTCTGGAAGATGGTGGTTTCTTTCCCTATGGTTGCTATCTGAGCAATTTGGGATTTTGACTGAAATTCCAGAGCAGAGAGAATTAGCGAAGTCCTGAATAGAGAAATCTGATGTACAGTGTTCCTCAGTGTTTGGCTTCCTACAGGACTGAAGGATACTGACTTGACTTTTTTATTCAGTTACGAACAGCTTACAAACCTCTTCTTTCTTCATCCAGCTTTCTCATTTTGCTTTGGAAATTTTTGAAGCTGTATACAAATGGAAAAGAGTTTATTTTTGGAAAGGCTTAATTAAAAAAAAACGCTGAGGAAAATGCTGTATGAGAAGCACAACTCACTCTAATTAATGCACCTGATCTGAGCTGAGGCTGTTACACATGTAGCACAGAGCTGCATTGCAGAGGTCCCACTTGGAGTCCCAGCACATTAACTGCCAAACATATGCACAGTGTACTGAATAATGGATCATGCACCAATAAGACAGGTTTTGAATAGGATACAATCAAATCTTGTTGAAAYAGTGATGAGCTAAGTAGATCTGCCAATATTTCCATGTGGCAATAGCACTGTATCAGATTCCATTACATGCTATAGAAAATAATATTCACTATTATAGCCATCCTTCACCCCTTTGTTGTTTTGAGAAGAGGGAAAAAAGTATAAAATGTACGTATTTGTTAAAAATAAATCCTACTTCCCTTCATGAAACACTTTGATGGGAAGTGTTTTGTCTTGCTGCTACTGTAAATAATATTATCATTAAAATCATCGTTGTATTATGAACTAAATGGTTCTGAGGCACTCCAGATAAGCCATTCCTATGAACATCTTTGGGAAGGAGGAAAGATCCTATATTCTGCTGAGACTAGCACTGAGACATCCCATATTTTCACTAGTGTTGAGCTATTTTTTTTAAAACAAAGAATATCTAGTAATACTGTGCACAGACAGAAAAAAAAAAACATCTTTTAATATTGTAGCACATCATCATACACTGTGGTCTGAGAAGCTCTTGTTGATGACCTGTGAAGAGCTGGCTGATCTAGGGTTTCTGTGCTCTCTGCTGTCAGTTGTCAAAATACATTAAATGTGTGCATTATTATTTATACATGCCAC
Organism: Apteryx rowi; assembly: GCF_003343035.1. NCBI lineage: Eukaryota > Metazoa > Chordata > Aves > Apterygiformes > Apterygidae > Apteryx > Apteryx rowi. The sequence goes on from NW_020450769.1 coordinate 110,642, forward strand.
TAAAAGTATAAAATAACTCCCTGCCTGGTTAAGTGTATACTACATTAATTTAAATTAATTTACTCCATTTAAAGTTTTGGGGTTTTTTGATTATTGAAACTCAAATGGATGTTACAAGTAGAAATCATGATCTGCTGTCATGGTATAACCTGCAACAGTTGCCATGATTAAAACTTCTCAGAAATAACACTTTAGAGCAGCATAATTACTGTTGAATTTAACAGTTTTAAAAAAACATTGAATAATATGAATATTCTGAAGTTATAATCAACTGCAAACTACACCATAAATGACTGAGCTTTCATGGAGAGTTTTAATGTATACTGGTATATGACAAAACATACAAAGACTGAAGTATTATTTTTTCCATATTTAATGAATAAATGCACTTAGTTAAGAGCTAGAAAACTGAAGTTATAAGTATGTCAATTTACTTTTCATATAGCATATACTATTTTTATGTTCATCTTGCTACACTTAATATTATGTTCATCTTTCTACAGTTAATAAAGAAACTACTGAACTCTGCATTTTTTTTGTTCTTTTGATTTTCACATACTGATATGGGCATAGGCAGATGTTTATTAAATTCTTGTTCCTCTTTCAAAAGTTTGTATTTTGTCTGGGGAAGAGCCTGCGTATAATGAATTACAGGATATTGCAAGTAAATAGGAGGTGACAGCAGTCCACCTGCTCAGTGTACGCATAGGTAACAGAAAATAGATAGATAGCCCCAATATGCTTCTTACATAAGCACAATGCTGTTCAAGGTCACAGTCTTGGTTTTTTTTGTGTGTGCATGTGTGAATGATCCCTACCTGTTTGAAAATTCACCTTCTTCCTTCTATGACCTTTCATGAAAGTTTCATTTATAGGTAAAACACAGCATTATTAAGATAAATAAGGAAGTACTATCTAAGAGTAGGAAACACAATGTCTATGATCTGTATCAGGAAGATAGATACTAGAATGTTATGTCCACTTTTGCTATCCAGAAAGTAATACAAAATCCACTAACTGGTAAAAAGGGATTGTGGAACTACAGTGTGCCCTATTATGGTCTCAGTAATTTGTATTTATGTAAAATGTTATATCCTCAAACTACCATATAAACAATTGATTGGGCAATTCATTTTTCAGCCTTTCTGCTGTTCACATTTTTAATTGAATTCTTTGAAACAAAGCATTTTATTTTTAGTAAATGATTTCTCAACTTATTACTAAATACTCATTTACAGAAGTAGTTTTGTGTTATAGTTTCCTTAAATTCTTTACAATAAGAAGTATATAACTAAAGGTTTTACCTTGTACTGTAATTTTCATAGCAAGTAGCATTGCTGATTTAATATAAAACACATCCATGGTAGATGTTTGCAACTGCTTCAGTAACTGAAAATTAAGCTGATAATGGAGAGTTAAGGTTTTGTTTGATTTTAGGCATGAAGCTACACCTACTTGTTATCTTTTCACTGCATTGATCTCTTTTACTGCTTGAGTTCATGGATGTGCTTTCAGAAAGATCCCAGTGTAATAAAAATGAGTAGGACCCCTGAAATTGCAGAATCAAGCCCCAAATGCATATATTCTGCCAAGATTTACTTTGATGCTTTTTGATATGATAGTTCATAGGTTCATGTCAGCATTATGTAGAATACATTTATAGAAATTAAATAAGCATTTATGAATAGCATTTTAAAATAATATTTAAAAATATTAGCTTTGCTTAGATGAGACAACTACAACACTGCACGTTGTAATATATCAGATGATTGTTGTTTATGATCTGTTGAAAATTTGCCTTTCAGTGTGCTAGGATTATGAGTTGGAAGTGCACACTAATAACATTCAATGTGTTTAGTATTTGCTTAGCTTGCATCCTTTTGGAATAAATTGAATCTGAGGTTAATATCTAAGCTACTAGATTAATAAAACCAATTGAAGTATTGCAGCATTACTTCAGTACCTAACTTGCAGTCACCTACTAACATTTAGTTTTGTGCTAACATTCCCCTAACAGTGCATGGGAATAACTAGGCTCCAAGGATGGGCATCATGGTAGGCATGCTGAATGGGGAGGTTAAATTAGTGAGTAGAAAATGCTTGAAAGAGGTGGTTTGCTTGTTTTTAGCTGCCTGAATAGTGATTGCTGAGAAGAATCCACCCTCCTCTCCAGATTTATATCTGGGAATCCTCCCTGGACTTAAGCCTATAGGCCTTCTTTACAGGCACTGAGGGATCAGTCTTTCAGAAGATGACTAGAGAATTGGCAACTCCTTCCTTTTTTTTAATCCAACAATCTCTTGTTTAGGACACCTGGATATTGTAAACCCAAGTTCAGATCCTGCTATCTAAGGGATAGGTTATTAAAAAGGCTTAAAAGTCACTTCTTCAAACTCATGGGTGTATCAACATTAGCATTTTAGTTCAGAACAGAAATTCACTTTTGAAGAGAATTTCCATGGTCCCCACTTACTGCACTGTGGTACACGTTACCCAGGGGTCTTGGGGAACATAAATGAAGTTCTTTGAGGATGAAACTAAACTGGGCTCCAGCTGAAAAAACCCTGAACCACTTCTGGAGCTAACACTAATCACCAACTGCTCTTTGCAGATCCACTCCTATTGCTCTATACTGCTTTCTAATGCAGACGTAACCATGGAGTCAAGCATTTAGTGACTGAACTGTTAGAAAGAGTTTGTTGGCTTTTCACCTCTCTTTTTGTTATTACTAGCTTTAGAATGTCTTTCCTATATATAAATAGTTTTCATTTTTACCTTATGACTTTGTCTTGTTGTTAAGGGCTTGCAGGAAAAAGTGTCATGTAGAATCAATTAGGGAGTTTTAGTTAGAGAATGAGAACTTCTTTCTCCTCTCCTAGTTTTCCTTCCTTTATTCAAATGGATAGTGTGCCAGTAATAAAGGAAAACCTTTTGGAAATAACTGACAGATACTTTACCCTTCCAGGGAAAAAGTGAAACCACACTCAGTTGTTTATGATGATATGAAAATGTATAAATAGTTATAATGAAATATGAGAAGTGAGCCTGTGACACTCAGTGGCTCAATAAGTGAGCCATTGGTTATATCCTTTTAAGGATTGAAATTGTAGATGCTGTGATAGTACCTAAAGTAAACCTTCTCTGTCTGTCATGGAGAAAGTAAGAAGGTTAAAGAAGGAGAAATAAAATGACTCTTGGTAAGTAAACCACTTGAAACTACTTACCAATTTTTGCATTAAAAATGTCTGTAATTTAGGAAACGTCTTTTTAAGAACATTTTGGACTATATCCATTTGTGTAGATTCATATATAAAAGGTTCAATACTTACAGCTTTTTGGCTATAGAGCAGATTCCAAAAGAAGCCACATATATTGGATGTCTRAAACTAGATGAGAAAAGAACACGATACTTCTGATATTTTAAAATATCCATTAGTGATACCAAAATCCACAAATACAATATAATTTTGCTTCTTTTTTAATGTAGTTTTCTTAATTATTAACTCCATAGGACAACCCTATTTATACACAGCTAGGAATAATGCAGAATGAGAAATATTAAGTAGGTGGTGCTGTATACTTCAGGTTCATTCTTCTCACTCCCAGAAGCTATGCTGCACTTCTCAGGGCAGCAGGATAATATCTTTGTGACAAAGAATAGAGATAGCAATGTCATCTTTAAATAGCATAGTGAAAGCACAGTGTTGGTCTGGCTAAGTGTGTATCAATAATTATCATATTCAGTGGTATTTTGACCTTGAGGAGGTAGTTGGTATATTATAGCTAGCTTCATAACTGAAATTTTATCGTTTTTGTTAAAGACAATGTAAAGTGCTATATTAACTTGCTTATAAGAAGTACTAACTTGTCTACCACATGGTGAGAAAATGGGCACTTTGGAAAACCTTCTTGGTTTTTAAGCATCATATTTCCTTCTTTATCTGGAACATTTGTGCATATTGTTAGCAATATGGAGATTTTCAAAGTTCCGGCAAACATTTTTTCACTATGGGCAGCTGCAGATAATCACTGTTAGGATTAAAAGTTATAGCCAGAATGGCATGCCTCCTTCTCCTACATTAATGACCTAGTCACCTACAGTGTCTCCTGCCCTGTTTGTGTCAAGTGAGATGATAATATTGTATTCTATGTGAATTCTCTAAAACTAGTAACTTCACTGTATATTCTGTATATATCTTTCATTTCAAAATATTTTTGACAGTGATATAAGACCTGTAAAATTGTAACTGATAATTTAAAAAGACCAACCACTCAATTCTTACTTCTTTAATTGTTAAGGCCAATTCCGATAGGGTTACTTGGCTGAGGAGTGTCTACTAAGAATGTAAGATCTAGTTCTTTATAAATGTTTATATACATACCTTTTGCTGAAAATTCCTTTTTCCAATGGGAGATAGATGCCTAAAAACTTTTGTTATTATCAGCCAGGATCTCTATTAATACTGTGTATGTCTAATTAGAGCATGATGAATGCCTGTTGCAATGGAACAATACCTTCACCACCTGAATAAGCCAAAATTTAGTTTAACAGGCTTTATTGACTTTTTGAGGGAATCATTTGGGGATTTTCTTAATACCTACAGATGTTGCTCATATGGCATTTTAGAAATTATGATCTTGAGGAATACAAAGTTTATTCTATGAAACAATTTAATAAAAGAAATGTTGTGAGCAAAAAGCATCTTAGGGCCTGATGTAAAAATAAACAACCTGACTCTGTAAGATGACTGTTTTACAAGTGAGGGCTACAAACTTTGGTATTTACATAGTAATTCTGCTGTTAGAATTATTACTAGTGTAAGACTGAGTTAGTAACCAGAGTCCTAGTAAATAAAAATTTGAACATTCTTAAGTGCAACAAGGTTAAATTTCAGCAAGTGAATGCCATAGATTATTTCCAACATAAATTAATGTCTCTGTATAAATATTCTCCCAGCTCCTTATATTTTTAATTATTTCTACTCTTTCTCCTCCCACTTAATGTCTTACTTTGTCTCCAGTTTTAACATGGTCCTTCTCACATTGTTTGTCTGTTTTCCCAATTAGTCCATTTTTCTTCTTCTGGGGATCCTGCAACAATTTTGTTCTTTTCTCATTTCTTTTGTGTTCCAAATGAGTTTATCCTCATTTTTATTTTTCCTCACTTCCATTCTGTTTTTTTCCATCTTCTCTGACAGCTGTTTTTCTCCCTCCTTCATTTTCCAAGCAACCTTTCCAGTCTCTATGCTTTTATCCTTCCCCACCACTTGCCTGATATGTGTTAAACATCTTTTATAGTAAGTGTTTCCTTCTTGTGCTACCTCCTTTTGCCATCGGACATATCTACTGTATAGTTACCTAGCTATCTGGCCATTTTACACCAAGAATTTTGTTACGGACAAAAAGGAAAAACACCTTATATGTAAAAACAGGAATTTATTGCTAGCATAGTTGAAATCTTAACAGTCTAATTCAAGAATCCATATCTAATTATTACAAAAAAAAGAAAGCAATGAATAAAGAAATGAATACTTCTATACTGAAAAAGTCTCAATAATCCAGTTTAAATTGTTATACACAAACTTTCTGGTTTCTAAATCCTCTTCTGGTGTTACACTCACTGTTTGAGTGTGGCCGTGGATTACTATATCTTTTAGGACAGACCAAACCATTACAGGTGCTTGGTCTTTGTACATTTAGTCCTCTAATAAGCTGATGATGGGCTCCAGGCTTTCCTCTGCAGCCTGAGGGTACTTATCCTGTTTCTGTGGTAGAGGGTCAGGACCCATTCTTAACAGTTTGGCTGGAGTACAGCTACATTCTAATTTATTTTGGGACCATAACTGGTTAGAAGCTTCTATGCACTTGTTGTCCTTGGGTGCTTCAAGAACTTCAGGGCACAGCGATGTACTGCTGGGATAATTTCCGCTTGTCCTCATGCTAACCTTCACCAACTCTGCAGACATTGCTTTGCTAAATCCAATATCAATCCATTTTCTTGTAAAAAAGATACAGCCAATTCCTTGCTTTTTGTCTTCTAGTAGACTTTTAGCATTAGGCTGTACACAAAATGTTCCAGTTCCTCTTGAGGAACCAATATATACTTCAAGGGGGCAATTTCTTTTGGGATGCCCATTAATGCATGCCCAATAAAAGATTCTAGCTTAACAGCTCCTTTTATATCCCCACTTGTTGATTCTGATAGATAGCCATATATCCTGGATTATATTAATGTCTGCATCAGTATCCAGCAGCATCCTAGGGCTTTAACGGTTGGCGTCCCCATATTGGTACAATTGTCGTTTGATGATGAGCCCTGGGAAGGCAGGTAAAGGCCTCCTTATTCCATAATGTATGGGGGCACTGTGCCATCTTCTCCATTTTTTAATGCTGATCTATATCAAATGATCTGCAAGGACACTTGCTGGAACCTTGTCTCAGCATCTCAGCTGAATATGTCTCCTCTAGTGAAGGTGCTGTTCAGCTTCTTAATGCATTTGAACAGATTTGGTGACCAGGTAATACTCTGTCTTCTTTTCTCTCTTTTTTTTAGAAGCAATATGACAGCTGAATTAATTTATTAACATCTGATATAAGAATTGATGACTGAACACTGTTATGTATTAATATGTTTTCATCCTCAAGTATATGAGTTATATATGAGTTTTCATCCTCAAAATGTTCCCCTAGAATTGAGAAAGCCTTTCATAGTTCTTGCAAGCACAAGTACATTTAATCGAGAAAAAAACTACAGAAGCAATATTCCTAGTGCTTGGCAACAATTACAGTCATAATCTGATCTCAGATTTATTAACTATTAAGATGCAAAGGATCATAGCAATGTATCTTTCTTTATTTACAGAATAGCTCACATGTTCCTGTGCTTAGCAAATAGCTAACAGACTTTGTATCTGACTAATTTACTGAGAAAAGTAGTCATATTTCTTTCATTTGAGCTATCATAAAACTGGTACACTTTCCTGCCTATTTTGCTCTGCTCTTTCATGTGCTTTATGTAATCGGTTTCCTTTTTTTTCTTTATTAAGATTCTGCAAAATCAGTATGGCTTTAGATTTTTTGTATGTCTTGCAGTGTCTTACCAATGGTAGAAGGGTATTATAGAAATATTTATATTGTATAATTCAAAATAAATTTTGGTGCAAAATACATCCTCTACAATTATTATAAATCTTACAAGTGCATTATAAAATTTGTGTAGTAAGATTTTAATCTAAACCCTTTAAGTTTATGGTTTTGATTTCTTACAAACTAAAGAAATCAATTCGCGGATGTGGATAAAATGGTAAGCTCATTCCTTTTTGTAAAGTTTCACACTTCATTTCTTTGCATTTTATGCTATTATGGCTAATGAAGAACTGAAAACTGAAACTGTGCTACAAAAAGGAGTAAAAAGGTATTGCTTTAATCACAAACAAATAAAATTATGTGGTATGTGGTACAGAAATTGCAATTGTCAACACAAAGTAATGAATATGTGCAACAGATATTAAAATATCGGTTGCTTAAACCAGTCAACCATTAATTCAATTGTGACAGAGGTAATATGCTGACTTGATGTAAAGAGACTCTATTTACATATTGTTTAGACATCATGTTACTATAAATTAGATGGATTTGGGAATGTTTAAATATATTTACATTTCTCAAGCAGTCATTTCTTCTATGAGCATTTTTTTCAATATTCTTCTGTTATTTGTTTGAACACATATTACAGAAAAGCAAAGTTTCCTAAAATTCAGAGTGACCTGTTGAAAGAACCAAATTTGGATGCAGCCACTAAATTTAAAGTGTGTTTAAACAGACAGCTAACATTAWGGGAAAGAAAATGCTCAAATCTGGATATATGATGAGAAAAAAACCTTGCATTTCAAAGAAAAAGAAAATAATGTATTATTGGAAATAGAGTTGCATACTGTTGTGTACCTTTGACAGACCTCTCAAGGGCTGACCACATTGGAAATTCATGCAGACGTGACTGGTTACTGTTTTCTGCAAATGACACTATTGAGTCTTATGGACTATTTAATCCAAAACATACCTACCAATTTGCATTCACTACAACGACAACGTTCTTAAACTAGTTTTTTTTCCAGAGATCCAGTGCACACACAGGATCAAATTCAATTAGGATGTAGAACGCCTCAAACTGTGTCCTGTTTAAATTTGTCTGTTTACATGGTGGCTGAATTTGATCAAGTCTCTAACAAACAACTAAATAATTCAGTCCAGTGACAGTCTTGTTTCACATGACTTGTACATCTGCACCGATTGTGAATATAGCTGTTTTCCCAGGAATGGAGCTTTGCTTTGATGAAATGTGTCTGGAAAAACAATTTTTAAAAATACATTCAGTAAATAACACTTTTTTTGTCATTCAACTCACATGTTTTCCCATCTTTATAGAACCTCTTTGTTTTAGATTCTGATGACTAAATAATTCAGTCCAGTGGAAAACCAGTACAATTTCATTTTGMTATTACAGATGCGTGGGGCAGGAAAAGAGTGTCTTGTCCTCTCCTTCTGGTGATGGGGAGGGTTTATTTCTGGTGTTTGGCATTAGAAAAACAAACAAAAGGAATAGATGGATACTTTGGAAGTCTTACAGYCCCGCTTTTGAAAAATACTATAGAACTTCTTTATACGGCCACACAGTGTAGAATTGTTTAAGCTCCATTACATCATGTAGCATTGTATWGTGAAATGAAGTGACTGCAATGTGATTAGAGCAAGTGGATATATATGGATAGCAGAAGTGATCAGAACAAATTGTGAATGCAATTGTCTTTGTTTGCCATCCCTTTTTAAAGTGTAACTGTTTTATAATAGCAGTTTGGTATAGGTTCATGATGGTATAGGTCTTCCCTCAATAATAATTTCTCAGAAATCTTACAATAAACAATAGTTGTGTACCATGGTGATAGGTATGAAATCAAAATATGAGTAGACTGTCTTTAGTTATGTGAATCTGAGGTCTGTACTTGCTGTTTCTTTTCATTTAATTGATTGTAATTATTTCTAATCAATTGAGATAATACAGCTGGTATCAGTAGAGGGTTTTCACTCCCATTTCAATCCTAGAATCTTCTCTGATCATATTGCCCCGGTTCTACGGGTCAATTGCAACTGTTTCTGAGACATTAAAAAGTCTTGGATGGCTTCCAATCTTAATACAAGCAACATGGATATGATGGCATTTATTTTGATGGATAGCATCCTCAGGGATACAGACAAGGATGAAATGTCAGTGCTAATGTCTTTGAGTCTGCTAGGAATCTTAGAAATTTCCATGCAGAAGAATCTGCTATCTGTTGGTGTGACTCAGGACAGGTGTCCAGAGCTGGATTAAGTAAAATTACTCACCCTTATCCAATAAAAATTGCTGGAGTATAATGAGAATCTCTGCTTTCTCATTGAGTGTTTCCATCTTTAAGGTGAATTCTGTCTCCTCTCTGATTTAACACATACCTGAGGCCACTGTGAGAGCTTTAATGATCAAAGACTAAAAAAAGAATAAGGTGACCAATCAATGAGTTGACAACTGGAGAATATACTTTGTAAGTCAGGATTACAAATAGTCCCTCTTTCTTTTCTGGCCTTTTTAATAATTGCTGAAGCTATGCACAGGTGCATGAATGAAAGTAGCAGGAGAAAGGTGGCACACTGATGAAGAAAATGTTTTCAAGAAAAAAGATTCTGGACAGAAAAATCTGTCATTGATATTGATTTTCATTTATCAATTCATATCTAATATCCCATGAAATAATGAATAGAGCTAAGTCAAAATTTTGATGATGACCTTGGATTTTGATCAAATTCAGTAATGCTGGGGGTGAGAAAGCAGCTCAAATACTGTCTGCTTTGGTGATAAACAATTCAGATACATCTGTATTGATCTCCTCCAAATCATAAGAGCAAAGTATTGTCATCAGTGGAATTCTGGAAGTTCCTCACATTAACAAGGGACTCAAACTCTTCTGAATATTTTAATATGGACATTTGTTTACCCTCCCTAGCACTTCTAACTTCAGCCCTAGGGGGAACCCCCTTTTCTGGATCCTTCTTTTGCAACTGTAGCTAATTGATATGAAAAGATCACTGTCAGGTTGAATTTCCATGTCTTGTCTGTTGTAAGAACAATATCTGTAAGACAGATGATTTACACAGATTTAACTCTATTGGCTCTGTCATATGCTTTCAGGATATATATTTCTAGAGTTTCACATTTATAGCACTTTATAGCATGATGTGAACATTCATCCATTAGACTTCACGCAAAGCTTTCAAGTTTGTCATCTACTCAATAACCTATGTTCACTTTGTTTCACTGAAGTCATAACCTGATACTCCCTTTGCTTTTTTCTGAAATGCATTTTTGTGTTTGACTTGCTGTATTTAGAACATATGGTCTCTGGAATGCATTCATCCTGGTCATCTTTGAGATTGTTTACTGTATGCTTTGCCATTTCTACTCAAAGTCTGCAGGTTAGATTGCAGATCTTCCTTCCCATGTAGAGTTTATTCCATTCCCCAGATTCTGGGATTTGGGCCCAGAAATAAGAAATGTCTCATACTTCTCTAAGAAAATGTCTTATATTTGACTCTAGAGGGCATTATACATTTATGGTGCTGTATAAAGCTTCATCTTGTAATCAGCTAATAGGATATTACTACTAGGTCAATTTTATGGATCTTGTGTTGGATGAATTTCCTCTTGTAACTTAGTACCGGTAATTATATACATAGCTATTTGAAAATACAAACAATATTTTATACAGAAATATCTATTTTTTATACTCATGCAGTCATTGATACCTTGAGTTCCTCCCCTGCCCCCTACTCCCTTCTTTTCCTAATTCCTCTCTAATATTCCATCTGGAGCCCTCTTTTCACATGTTATTAGCTATACAATCTATGGCATGGCATAAATCATTTTGTTTTGTGAATCATTTGCAGTTCATGAGCACAAAGCTGTCTATAGAATCTTGGAAACCTCCATATAAAGAAAATCAGTAAAAGTAAAATCAGTAAGTAGGAAATTGAACAAAGTTAGCAGAATAGGTGTCAGTTTCCATTCCAGTCTTTAACATTATACCTTATTGCAAGAAATTTATTTTGTCAGTGCTATCAGTTTCAGATTTATTAGGGACTCAAACTAACTGTGATGGATGTGCATTTCCATATTATGGTTTTGTCATGCTTCAGGGTGACACCTTGGCATATTTATTCCATTGCATGTTGCTGATAAGACAAATTTTGTAAAGCAGCAGGTAGAGAGCATTCCCCATCTGTATCATATGTCTTTTTGAAATCTTCCTTCCTAGTAACTCACTGTAGGCAAACTAAATGGTAGCCAAAACCTTCAGGGCATATTTATTTATGAAAGGTAGTAAATATATAGAAGGGAAAAATATAAGTGGTAATGAACATGTATTTTAAAAAAAAGAGACAGTATCTTGTAAAATATTTGTCAAAATCAGAAAATAAATAATGTAATAGTTTCTCTGAAAAATGGGTTTTCATGCCTGACTTTCAGAAAATCAATGCATTCTGCCTATTGCTATTTTATTAACCAATATTTAAGCAGCTGCTGTGAAAATATTAAAAAAAAATCTTTTCTATGAATTGCAGAACCTGAACCGTCAACAGTGAAACCTGAAATACAACAGCAAATATAAGGTAACTGAACTCCCAAGCTAAGTGAATTTGCTCCCTTGTTTAATAACTGTCTTATGTCAAAAGTGACGAATTCATATAGTTCCTTTATTGCTTAGTTTCCTGCTCACAAAATGTTGACTTGTACTGTCCTACTTCACAAGAGTGTTTGCAGATAAAAACATCTAAAAAGTATGACTTGCTCAGGAAGATGTCATGAAAAGTGCCAGAGATTGGTCTCTTTTAGCATGTATGGATGAATGGGTAGGCAACAATATAATCAAAAGAGAGAGAATAAAAGGATGGAAATACCTGTTGTTCTGCTCCTTCATCTTTAATGACAGAGTTATTGTGGAATGAGAGGTTCAATGAAATGAGAACCCAAGAGTCTCCTTGTCTTGGACACTCACAAACTTTAGGGATGACCCCTACTTTTGGTGTAAAAGATGATCTCTTCTGAAGACCTTTGGGTTAGCTGTTATGGCTCTAGTCTCAGTCTCATGCACACTTACTGGGAACTCTTGGGAGAGAGTATGCTGAGTTCCTGGTAAGTAACATGGTTTTGCCTAGTAAAAGGAGGAGAAACAAAACCTATTTGGCCTTAAGGTTCATCCAGGTCTCCCGTTTACAGATATGTGCTGTGAGGAGTTAAAGACCAAGCTGTTTACATGCCATAGGGTAATGGAGATTATTCTGTCTTCCAAATGCTTGCTTATTTATGGTTAGCTCTAACACATTCTGCTAACCGCAGTTAAAAACTTTGAAAGAGTATCAGTAACTCTGAATGTAATTATCAACCAACAGTGTTCAGGAAGCCTGTTTGCACTGTAGCGAAGGTGACTGGAGGAGGAAAGAAGGAAGGGAATTGAGGGTTGCTGTCAGATTAAGCAGCGTTCAGGAGGAAGGCAGAGCTGAACTGGTTCTGGTTGTACTGTGAAATGCTGGCATGCAGTAAGCACCCTAGGTAGGAAATGAGGTTTGTTTCAGCATTAAATGGACATATTCATCTGTGAAAGACAGTATGTGATAAACTGCTATGAGCATCTAATAGAACCTGATGAAAATGACCTCATTTCACAATGAGTAGTCATCCAAATATTCAAAATCTAAAATATCACTGTTCTCCATGAGCTATTTGTATGGCCTCCCCTAAGCCCTATTTCTACATCCATTCAAGTCAAGAGCCAAATTCTGACTGAATTTAAGGGGAGCAGAATTAGGCTCATATTGAATTTTTGGAACAATATTAACATCGCTGTCAGCAAGATTATGAGTTCTACCATCATGCTTTCCCCTGACATCTGCCTGTTTCAAGGTATAAATGAACTAACACACAATGCACACTTGAGGAAATTTATACATCTGCCTGTATTGGCAGCCAAGAGTGATGTTGTAAAATACTGGAAGCTTGACAAACCCTGCAGCTTTCAAAACTTAGATTGCAAATATTTGCAGATTAGCCTCATTAAAATAGGAATAATATTAAAGGGAAGGCCAGATTTCAGATTTCCTTTTGATCCTATAACTGTGCAAGAAAACAGAACAAATGCTTCCTCTGAAGACCTATAAACAGTTTAAAGTATGGGTTTATCTCTATTTACAGAGTAAAATTAAGGGCAAAAAGAGATTAAGTGATCTATTTGATGCTTTAGTAAAGCACTCCTTTCTTTTAAAACAATAGCTTAAATGTGTGTGTGTAGCGAATGAGGGCACGGACTCAAGAAGTGGTGCATCTTGAGACATTTATTGTTTGCTTCTGAGCATATTTATACTAAGAAGTTTGCTGCTTCAGCGGTTTTACAGATATATACTGTTCACGTCACAGATATGCTTCGCTAAGCCAATCATCATGCTGATTATGTCACAGGTAGTGAATCATTACGCTGATCATGCATGCGATGATCATGCCCTGTACCTTGTTATTTTCTTCTCCTTTCCATACGCTTTGCTACTTGTAACTTCTCACCAGTTTAACACTGTCATGACCCTCCACATGTGTGAAAATTTATTTTGCATTTTACAATCATTCCACAATTGATATGTTACCATTACTTCATATTTTCTACTGTTTTAAGCTTTTAACTTTTGTATATGCTTCTTGTATTTTGTATGCAGACACAATAATTATGTGTCCTGTATTGTTTGAATAATATGTAGCAGATGTCTGGTCTTTTTTGCTGTTGTACAAATCAATATATTTTCTTAAATGGAAAGGAGTTAATAAAGGTCATCCTAGATGTTGTAGACAAATTGAGTTTGTCTAGTCTGAAACAAAAGCACAAAAAACCATAAGCTCTTTTCAACTGAATGATCAGAAGAGGCTTCCTTTTTACAAATAATAGAAATATTTAACTCCAGCTAATTTATGGCTCATTAAATACTTCAATAACTTGTTCCAGGCTTTCCAAAGTTATCCCCTTCCTGAATAAGCTACTTTTAACCATGAATATGCTATTTTTAAGTTGAAATTAGCTTTTGTTTTCTTGTCAGCAATATTAACAATTACATGTCCTTAACACAGAAGGTACTTTTATGAGAAGTAAATAAGAATTGTTTCTTGATTGTTGCTTTATGGCCTAACAATGCAAAGATACTTCCTATAAATTGACAAACTCCAGTTTCTTCTGGATTTACAATGAAGAGGAATTGAGAGTATTAATTATCTCAGAGGATGTGCTGAACAGTTCTCAGGTCATGGGATGAAGTTCTTCCAACATCCTTACTGCTACAGACAGCACTCTGACTGAAATACTAGTAGACACAATATAGCATTTTCTTACCAAAATGACTTTCTATTTCTGTGGTAGCAGACAGTTTGGACTGAATTCAAATTTTGTTGTTGTTGTTTTTGGTTTGTTTGTTTTGTTTTGTTTTCCTTAGTGAAAGGACTATGGATTTATCACAACAGGAGGAACTTTAACCAGCTACAGAACAGAAACCAACGGCTATTACCACTTAGCATTTGCATTATGAAGGCACTGGAATCAGACTGGTGCATCTGTGTTATGTTTATTTTACAAAGCCATGGCCTGTGGCTATTCCTGCCATGAAGATCAAAAATGAATGAGACAGATATGCAGTAGAAAGGAACTAGAGGTGAAGATGGACCTTGCCCAAGATCTTTCAAGGGCAGGGTCAAGCACAGAATCCAGATCTCCTGGGCCACAACTAGTATTTATCCACTTCTTGCAGCTTTGTTCTCTGGTTTTTGTAATTCCAGTTATCTTAAAGTGTTTATGTCTATAAATGAGGTGCAATATACATATTACATTTAATATTGACTGACCTCTGCTCCACACTGCTGTCTATACAATTCTCTTCCTTCTCCACATTTCACATTGGGACCTCAGTTTGGAAGATGGTAGTGCACAAAGCAGATTGTATGCTACTAGTAATGTCGCTTAATTTTCTACAGGAATTTCAGCTTCTTTCATGATAAGGACAGTAAGAACCTGAACTAATGTTAGATATAATACTCTAAGAATATATGAAGATCTTTAAAGAAAGGAGAAATCTGAGTTTTTGTAGCTGTGCTGTGTAGCCACATACTCAACTAGATGATCTTATGATGCGTTTTTGTTAATGTACTAATGCCTTATTCCATTCCAAAATGTGCATATAGACTGCTCCATAAAACAGAAATGAGAGTATTCAGAAAGAAAATTGTGGCATCATAATGGACCATATCTGAATACTGAGGATATGAATGCTCAGGAAGGAAGTAGGAAAATGTAATAAAAGGTTACAGAGCCAACTAATGATATAATAAAAAAGCAGGCATTCATTCGTGTTTTCATGGCTATTAACTGTGTTAATCCTCTTGGTATATTGCCTCTCTGATTGGCATCTCAGAAGTGGCTCATAATCAAGGTTAAATGAAAGATTTAACTGCAACAAAAATGGGAACATGTGAAATTTTGCAGCTGCAGCCACATGCATTTTATTTCAGGGAAGGTAAGGAGGAAAGTGAGCTGAGGCACCTTAGGAGATACTAGTAAAGAATTGTCAGAAAACCCTAGCCCTTCATTGTGCATCTAAGATGCATCAGAAGGCTATTATCCAAAAGTTTTAAATACACCACCACACATTAACATGGTTCTGCCAGAAAAACTGGTGCAGAATGCTAGTGGAGTTTTTGAATGAATATGTCCAGAAATATTGTGGTACTAGCACAGTGGGGTTTGCCTAATGGCCACAACAGTATTTGAGTTGGAGTCTCTTGAGTTAATAAGATTGTTAATATCCTCTCTCAGCTTTTCAAATTCCCACTTTCATCATAGTCCAAAACTGCTGGAATCTGTTGCTATTTAGGTATACTTCAATTTTGATCTTCTTATGCYAGCTTCCTCAGACCAATGAATACAGGTCCAGGAGTAAATACTGGGAGCCCAAATATGAAATAGTTCAAGATCCTGTGGTTGAGACAGTCACTTTTTAGGCTTGTCTTGAAATCCTTCCCTGTATCTTACAGAGCAGGAACAGGGCAGCGCACAATTTCTTATATCCCTCAGAACTACTCTAATGATTCAGTTATTAATGATCCTGGGATAAGTGATCTGTTTTAAAATGGTCTTTTTATATTGTTATGTGAAACAATAAGCTTCAAGCTTCCATTCTGTGGAGAAACTCTTCCTTCTCTTCTCCAACTACATCTGCATTTTTGAAATCAGATTATGATACTCATTCTGACATAATTACAAAAAAGTAGGTAACTTGTATCCACAGAGCATGTTTGTAGCACAAGCATGATTGCGTGTACCTGCTTCCTGCTACTGGTGCAAAGCTTGGAGACTGAGCAGGTATTAGAAGATACTCGGTTCAAAAGTGCTCAGTGGACTTGGAGACAGAGCAGCGGTAAGCATATGGGATGGCAGTGCAGAGGAGTAAAAATGAATCTGTTCAAGAGGTTTGACTGAAGTGGGGAGAAAATAACCTTGTCTCACAAAGACAGTCTGATGTTAAGGCAAGTATGTGCCAGTTTAGGCTGCTGGCAAGGATGGCAAACTGCTGCCTCAGTTGCTAGCAATAATTAAAAAGTGCACAGTTAAGGCCAGCCTTGTCACTACAAGCTCATGACTGCGAAGGTAGTTGAGTAGCAAATACTGCTCTGTGGTTATCCCAATCCTCTACTGTAAGCCCAGGTTAGGACAGTTTTTGAAGTATGTGTTAATTATTGGCAGATTTAGTTGCTTAATATGACTAAATAAATGCCAACTGATAGCAAGCTTTGAGTTTTTATTCTAATGCAAATTCTTTTTAGAGAATAGTAACCATGTCAATTCAGAGGTTTCTTTTCTTTGAAACCTTTTGCTGATAGATCATGAAATGTAACACAATACCTTGTTTTGGAATATTCATTTTTATCCTAAATGCTAGGCTTTGGATTTTATACTTGAAGATCTTGAAAGTTATAATAAAATTTTGATCTGATCTTTCCAGTGACATTTTGCCAAATTTAATACAACAGTTGGATTTGACTGAAAGTAGGTCTTGAAAATTCATAACTCTGCACATAGCTGTGTTCAACCAGTTTTTAGAGAGAGAATTATTTTTGATTATTTTTAATTTAAGTGCCTAGTTTCACCCTAAATAAATATCCCATAGAGGTCTAAGGCTTGTTGAAAATCTAGATGAATGATCCAGAAAGCTCCTTGAGAATCTCTTTTATATTCTTAGGTACAAGTTATCTGAACCATAATTTTTACATCTCTAAATTAAGGAAATATGGTGTCCTCTGAAACGTTTGTTGAAATGGAAAGTAGTTCTTCTATGCAATGCATTTATCACCTCACTTTTTCCCAAGCACTGATGAGCAATATTTATTGAATACTTTTTATGGTTTGTGTTACTATGGAGAGTTTTGCCACTTCCATCTACTTACAAGCAACCATTATTAGAATGTATTTTCTTACATCTTCCAAAATTAACAGTCAGATATATTCTTCTTTTGTCCTTCTGCTTCCCTAATTTTTAATTTGTATTCACTGTTATTAAAATTGCAGTCCTTCATTTGCTATATGGTACTTTTTATTTTTTTTATTGTCTATTTTTTGTCTTCCTCTCTGGAAACTTTTATAAACYGGTACAATCATTATTCTTTCTTAGTTACAGATTTTGAAGTATATAACATAATAATCTTAGATAGTCCCCGTTCACTTTTTCTATTAATATATTTAGGTGATTCAGCTCATAATTTATTTTAATATTTGTGAAAGTGCTATTTTTGAAGCCCCAAACATGTAGAAATCATTTTTCTGTTTTATTCTATTTACACATAGCATTTACACATAGCACTTGCAACTAAGTGATTTTAGTTCTGTGATCATTACTAAATTAGTTCTGAATTTCTCTCAAATGGGTGAAAATGTTCATAAGTTAGGAAACTGACATACATTCTATAATTTCTGATGAAACTGATTGTACAAGGAGGATGAAGCTTCTGGCATGCTTCGGTGAAATTAAAGGTTCCTGTGATATTACCATTTTTTTATTAGGTAGGTGACTGAAAGAGTTGGTCTCAAAATTCCTTAAAGTCTAATGGTGCATTTGAATGTTCCACAGTCATTTCAAGGATCATTTRCTTGTCAATTGTTGGTAACTTATATGCTGGTAAGTTATATCTTATTCTTCCGGTTATGAAATTCATTTCACAAGGATGCAGTAATACCAATTCTATTAACTGTGTGTTTATAAACAAGCAGTTCTGATTCCTCTTGTTTATCATTCAAGCCCCTAGCTCATTCCCTTCATAGGCTTTTGGTTTTTTAAAACTAAACAGCTTGATTTAGTTCTAAGCAAGTGCCCAATTCCTGTGGTTTTATTTTTGTTAGTAGTTTATCACTGTAGTAGTAACTAGGCTAGCAATTTTTTATCTGAGAACAAGAGTGACTAATAAGTATTGTACATACCATTATTGATAGCAGCAGAGATTTGAGTGACGACAGTATTTCTCAGCCACCTACCCAAGGAAACGTGTGGGAAATATTTGCATGTCACTTTTTTTTTTTTTTTTTTTTTTTTACAAACGATGGTTTTCAGCCCTTATCCTAGAAGCTCTACTAGCTATTAAATAGTTGCTAGCAAAAAAAAAAAGGTGTTAGGTTATAAATAAGTTTATGACTAATATGAATCATTCTTCAAATGTATTTCAGCTTACCTCTTCTTATATTAAAGAAGTAGTGATACAATAGGAAAAGAAGTAGTRATATGTTGCAGTACTGTGTGACAGACTGATGACAAAACTGGCTGTACCCCTTTTGCAGGAGGTGTCTTGCAAGCTAGCAGATGGTATTACAGGTTTTTCTTCTATGTAGTATACAACAAAATGGCAAATGGGCTCAAACAGCCAATGAAAGGAATTGCAGTTATGTCTTATGGAGAAATTCAGGGTTGGAGTGACTTGAATCAGAACTGAGCTTGCTTATCCCAGCATATCTAAAAAGGTAGATCATTATGTCGTACCTAATCATATCAGCTGTGATGAAACCTCAGATGAACAGTATGGCCATAATTTATTGTAGATGCATGCAGTACTGTCATGTCGTATACACCATCCAGGGCTGTTTCAGGTCTGGGAAAACTGTTCCAGCCTCTCCTGCTGCTTCTGTGGTACCACCTAGCCATCAGGCCAAACAGGTAGCAGTGGCTGTAATAAACTGGGGAAGGGAGGTAAAAAAAGAGGTGGAGAGAGTAATTTCTTAATTTCTTTCATCTCTCCAAAGTATTTACTGTTGCTGGAATCTGGGGGGATGTCGCAAAAGGAGTGATGCACTTCACTCGTAAGAGGGAAGCAGCACTACGTTTATTGCAGTAAGACAGCAACTTAACAAAGTTCAGTCGTAAATAAGAACGATTTAATGAGGTTTGATTGGCAAGGTTCACTCAGTTATTTACTGCATGAAGGACAGGGTCAGATGTGTGTGCAACAGAGACCCTCCTGTTGAGTCACGAGGTTCAGACTGGACCCCCTTGCTTTCTGAACTCCTTCGGAGAGGAGCCTAGGTGCAGCTGGATCCAGTCCTAGTCTCAGACTTGGTCAACAGTTTATGTCTAAGGGATTATGTGCGCAATTAGTCAGAGATATAACTCAGCAAAGTTTCGTGAAGTTCGCAAAAGTTCAGCATGCTATTAATCACTTACCGAGGATCTGTCATGGGTAAGGAATCTCTCAACCTCTAGGAGTAACCTTGAGAGGCGTCCCT
>NW_020450769.1:130620-148681 GCF_003343035.1 Apteryx rowi
TGACTCATAGTCATATTTGCATACTAGACAGGCCTTAGCTGGCGCGTGCTCAACTAGCCCCTGCATACGTGCTGTTTACAGGGAGGTCAGGTTGAGGGGGAGAGAGCACAACAGTGCGGGGGAAAGGAGCACACCGTCACAGGGGACTACCCTGACTAATATCTGAATGGTTTTACTTAGAGAAAAGGGATTTTTCAAAGTGACACTTTCATGGCCATATACTTTTATATTTCGATATTTGCCAAAGATTGCACTTTTAAGCAGTGGGCTTAAAGTGTCTTCCTGCATGTGTCACATAAAGTGTCTTCCTGCATGCTCCTGACAGAGCAGAGCTAGAGGAAAAAATAAGGARTTTCATTTACTACCTTGAGGTCAACAATTGTGTATCAACTAATTATTTTTAGTGCTAATATTATTGGCAATAAGAACTTATAAACAATTTTCTAACTTTTGATATATGTAAATTATCTTGAAGTCAAGGGAACTTTTGGATGTAATTTATGGGGTTCTGAATACTGAGTAAATATTTAAATGGAAAAAAGTATTTAGTGTAAATAGAATGTATAACCTTCAATGTAATTAGCAATTATCTATTACTCTAAATAGGATATTATATGCAAATAATAATGTTATATGATTGAAAGTGATCTGTACTATCTTGTTTGGGCTTAAATTGTTGGTATTGAAAGTAAGGCACTTTTTAGATAAAGAACATAGCCTACTGTTTTGAGTTTTAGAAAACTGAATAAAAAGAACAAGACAATTTATTTCACCTTCAAAAGTGACAGACATGCAATTTCTTCTCTTTAGGCATATGGGGATATGTACTGTATATCTGACAGCATTGTACCTTTGGCTTCTCATCATAAATATTCTTATAACCTGTGACCAGACAGTCTGCTTTTRTAAGAAGTTATTTCAAGTCAGTGATCTTTCTTCACAGCTAAAGACTTGAATGTCTTTCATCAGTTCATCAACTTTAAAAACTTCTCTTGTCCTCATCAACTATCCTGACTCTATATTTGGCTTGGTTTATCTATGATGGACATAAACTTCATTTGTGGATGTGGATGCTATCTTAAAATACAAGTTGCTGCTACAGACATATTTTCCACAATATTTCTACTCCTTTTGCTATAACTTACATATTATTGTAATCTCTTTTTTCTGGTCTAAACCCATTTTCTAATTTATATATTTCTCAACACTTGCCCCAGTGAACTGCTCCTCCTTACTTATTTAGAAGCATTTCTTCAAAGTGAATTCAACAGCAATAAAAAATATAACATTTCATCATCTTGTAGTTTTATCTTTTTGAAACAAATCTTGTTTAGAATTTTTGATTTTGTTGAACATGAAAAGATTAACAAAAATGTCTTGCTTTCAGTAGACTTTCATTGACATTTCTGCATGAAATCTAATATGTTCTCTAGCCTCAGTCCTGAGGCCCCTGTCCTTTTCACAGTCCATATAATAAAAATGCAGTCCACAGGAGGTACTGTCTGAGACTGACATCTTTAGGTCTCCCAAACATGAGAGAAACTTCAAAGCATCTAAGTGAACGGCTTACCCAAAATATTTTATGAAAAATCACTCTAAATGATTCACTGCTGCCTTTGCATGGTCCATCATATTTTTCTTAAATATTGAAGCCCCAATATATAGCTCAGATACTGACCAACAACAAATTTTACAGAAAGATTTTTGGTAAAATATTTTTTGTGCAAAAGTTGCTTAGATTTACCATGCCTAAGCTTTCCTTGTTTTGAAATTCAAGATATATGTATTTATCTTGGCAAAGGGGTTTCAAGTAGAAGGTGGTAAAAGATTTTCCATCCTGTGAAAAATTTTGAAGCCTAAAAATCCTATTCCACACTAGCATGGGGTCAAGATATTTTGAGAGGGACAAACCAGGTTAGTCAAGACATTCACATCTGACAGAGAATTTCATTCCCTCCTGTTTCTGACTGAGATCAAGAGCCTGAAGTAGCTAAGTGAGCCTACCCGTTAGACTACTGATGTGGGGCAGAGTCACTTTCTCTGCTTCTATTTTATTAAAATATTCACCTTGGACCAGATTTTCTGATGAATTTTTCTGGATGAAAATCTTATGAAAATGTTTTAACTGAAAGTTTTAGTTACATAAACTGACTGATAGAAAATCATTCTATTGAAGTTTCTCAATCAGCTCCAACCCTGATGTTATTATATCTGCAAAATATTACATTTTAATTATTTTGACTTTTCTCCCCATCTATTTGACTTTGTGTTCCCCAGAACTGTTTCTATTTTATAAACAGGAAGGTGAAAAAATTGTTGATACATCTAATTACACAATACAGTGTTTTCACAACTAGTAGAAAAATTAAGAAAATAAAATTCAAGAGGCCAGCAAAAAGAAATCTGGGTGATGATTTCATCCAGTTGAAATGAAATTCAGCRTGATTCTTCCTTTGGAAGAAAAATTGTCATTTATAGTTTAAAGCAATAATAAAGACACTATTTTATTCAATTCAGGGTTGTTTATATATTCCTGTTTTCTGAAGCCCGCTGCACTTTTTCTGTGCTATTTAGAGGATCTCAGCCATTTTTTCTGGTGTTCCTTAGAAATTATTTTACTAAGATAAATCAGTGTTTGAGTGGGCTCCAGCAAAACTGAAATGAGGGAAGCAAGTGTCATGAATGTTAGTTTTCCCTTATGTCAGGCGTTGATAACTTTTAAAGCCTTACTTTTTGAGTACTAATGATAATGTATCTGTTGGTAAGTACAGGATGCATTACACTACATTCAGTGAGAATTTTCTCTGAAATATATCTTTAGAGGGCTAGTAGTAGTATAGTAYATTTAATAAAACAGAAGGAGAAAAATTACATTAAGATGGAATGAGGACAGAGCACAAGCCTTTTTGAAAAATGTCAGAAAACACTTTTGGAAGATCAAAATATGAAATGAATGCAAATTTCAGAAAGCCCAGGAAATTCAGAGTTGAAGTCTTTTCTTAGTAAATCCTCTCAAAACTCTGAGCTTCTTATATGTGCTGTCTGGCTTTTTACTGGAAATGACCAAACTTTGTATTCTTTTCATTGCCTTCCATCTTTCCCTAGCTTTCTTTAAGTTATAATCTCTATTTTTTTTAATTTTTGGGATTCAAAAATGTGTGGATGACTTTTATTTGAYAGGTTGCCACTGTCCTGTGTAGGAAGTTAATAGCAAGAACAAAATAGATTCTACAAAATAGATTCTATGCATATTATGCTACAATTCAACAGGTGTTTGTACCACAACAGGTTATATATGTGCACATCTTACTTGATCATACAAATAGCTGCTTTGACATGAGTGAGGAATATCAATTACACGTGCTTAAGCCTTTACAAGCATATATTTGGTACACTGCTGATCTAACACATTCACATTTGGTATAATTGAGCAGGTCCTATCATCTAAGGTGTTAGAAGGCTTAAGATGGACACTGATTGAAGATTCATAATTTCCAATACCCTGGCAGAGATCAGTGAAATTTGGCTGGAAAGACTCACAGTTGCAGAACTCACACTTTTAAAGGGAAGGCAATATTCTTCTTCCTGAGCAAATATTTTCCTTCTACCTGGGCCTTTATAGGCAAGACGAAGGGAATTCAGAAAAATGTCTGCCATTTAGACTCCTGATTTAATAAGTTTCTGTGGCTTTTTGAAAGTGAGATTCCAATCTTTTGGTTCCTCTYGGGTTTTGTGAAGGCCAAATAGCAAAGTTTTGGTTGACTTCAGCTGTCCTCTTCGATATTTTAAGCAGAAACTTTGCTATATTCTTTTAAGGCATTTTTATTAAAAGGTTAGTATTATCTTTGCTGAATCTTAGCTCCTTGCTAAGAAATTCACTGCCTGAGGAATTCTCTTGTGTATCTAAGAACTGTTCTCTGGTCTCCAGTAAAGCTTACAGCTGTTTAGAGATAGCAGCTGTCTGAGGAGAATAGCCCTTATCATTAAAGTACTGGTGTCCTTGTTTTGTGTTTCTCAGTTTGATAGCCTTCTTTTAGATCCTTTAGGACTGAACTGTTTTTGTTAATCAAATCATGGTAACATGGAGATCTCTGTTGGACTGTAGTGGGAGAGCCGGTGCACAAAACCAAAGCTAAAAACTGCATAATGCTGGGCATTCTGTATTATCGCTGTAGATACAAAAGAATAATTTGCAAATATAAAGAAATATGAAAAAATATTTCACCTTCTGAAATACTATGTATTGATTAGAATTTTCTGTGCCATTTCAGAATTCTCATGAGGTGATGACCTAATCAAGCACACTAAACCATGTTCCTATGCATCAGGACAAATGATAGGTATGTTTCAAGCATGCCTAATATGCAGCTGATGTTGACAAATGCTTGTGATCAGGAAAATATTCTTTATACAACATATTATCATCAATGAATTCAAAGAATGCCTGCATATGTTAGTCAAACATTCTATAAATCAACGATTTGCTTTCTAGCCTGCCTCCATAAATACCTCATGGGCTAAATCCTAATTGCATCATCTGTATTAGTATGGAAGATAATATAAATGTCTGGAAGATTTCAGTACAACTTCTTCTCCCCCTTCATAACCAGTATGAACTTTTTTACTGTCAGTTTAAACATGAAAAAAAAATCATTTGTTACCTGAATAAACTGGATACAGAAATCATTGGCATGAAAGAAATAAGGAATCCTACAATGTTATTTATGCCATTGCTTTTCTGAGTGCCTTTTGAAATGGTTTGCTTGATTTAAAATGTGTGTATTGGTTATAAAACAGCTCTGCACAAATACAGCTGAATGCATTGGGTAGTATATTATAAAACTTATTTCTATATTTTGGATTGTGAGACAACATTTGCATTCATTATAGAAGCAGAGATTGAGCTGAATAAATTTAAAGCTTATTAAGTCAACCATATGCAATATGCATCTACTGATGGTAATAAGAAAAAATAGCTAGTGAAGTTTTGTTTAGTTTATTTTACTATATTTTCATGTATGAAACTCTTTGGCTTATGGAGCACTAATAAGATCATATCTGCAATCTTCCTGGACCATGGTACTCATTGTATTTATGGAAGGCAGCTGGGGGCAACTGACATGATTTAGGATTTTAGAATTATAGTATAAATTATGAGATTGCAAAGGAGAATCTGAAGAGTTTTGATAGCGTTTCTCTGGTCTAAAAATGCAAAATCCTTTGAGTTTCCCTGTAACACTGAATGCTTTAGAGTTAAGCACATTTTATTTGGAGAATGGACCTTTATTTGTGCAAAGAAATCGCACATCCTACAACTGAAGTCTCTAGAGAAAAGTAGATAGATCAGGCAAAGCTTCTTTAAACGTATAGTGGGTAAAACAGACTAATTGCTGTCAATCATGAGAGGAGGGTGAAGAGTAAACAAATTGTAGAACAGAAATATTTTTGGAAATGGTTTCAAATCAACTGACCTATCATGGTTTTTTATGTACAGCTGTTACACACAGCTCTGCGATGAATGAACTGTTGGTTACTTCTGCAGCCATCTAAAGGCTGTTCARCCTGGTTGGTGATTTGCATTGATATAATATCTTTTGACTGTAGATTTGCATTCATATAGTTATGCTAGTTATTAATAATTCTCATTTATACAGAATTTTATAGCATTATTTTTATCTCTTTTCCTGTTAAAACAGAACTGAATATTGAATGTTCTTGCAACCTTTTTGTTTCAGTAAATTTTCCAAATAACTCATTTGTGGATTTGTATGGCTTTTGTATGCTTTATAGACATTTATTCCATCAGACACCATTGTGCTTTCAGAATCCTAATTCTTTAGATTGCTTTCCCACTCTTTAATTTCTGGGTTATATAAAGGTACACCTCCACAAAACAATGAAACCTGTCTTGATGTTTTTCTTCAGCAGTAACAAGAACAGCTTCCTTAGTTCTCCTGWTTGGCTAAAATTTCTGTTGTTATAATATCACAGCAGTCATATCCTTCTTTTGCTATAGCAGCAAGCGTTATACATAATAACTGCAAGATTGGCGAGAAGCACCTTATATAGCAATAGCATAATCTCTAGGGAGTTGTATGCTGTTCCATTTGCAAGAAAATTTGTTGTAATAGTAACTTTTGTAACTTTTCATGCTGCATATTGACTTGACAATTATTTTTTCCATTTATCTTTTTGCAGTTAGCATTCTCCCTAGTTTTCAACAATCTCACTTCAATTATTTTACTTTTTCACTTGCTTTTATGCTGTTTGACTCACTTCTCATGATGCTTTATATAGTCTTTTCATTATTCATTTTGCATGCAGTCATATATGATGTGGATATTTGGCAATTCAGTTCACAAGGCAGTGTCACATACATAATGTTTTTCTAGACTTCTGCACAAGCCTATTAACCTGACTGACCTCAAACCCCTTTCCGATCGSAAAAAAGTTTCCTTCTATAGCGATACTTTATACTTTGCTCCTGATCCAGTATTTTTATCCAGTAGCCCACTTTAACCCTTATTCTTTACCTCAACCACTAATCTGTGGTTTGGAACCTTGTCAAATACTTTTGAAAATCCAAGTATATTACATCCACTGAATTCTCCTTATCTCTTACAGCAGCAATATCTCCAAAGAACTCCAACAGGCTAGATAAGCATGGCATTTCCCTGTCAGAATCCTTGCTAGTTATCCCTAATCAAACTAGGCTTCTCCAGGTGTTTTCCCTACTGCAAAGGCCTGTGTGAAATAGTTTAAAATATTTCTTCATAAACTACTATCTACAGTTTGCTGTTAAGCCATTTCTGATTGCTTCAAAATTAAATCTACAGTTTTGGAATTTTACTTGGCTATAAATACTGCTATTTTCCTTTTTAGTGGCACGTATGCTATGCCAATATTTTTTTTGCTCACATTTTAAATATTCTTATGAATAGATGACTGCTGTCTGATGTATATTTGGTCCAATCAGATCTATTACTGTGAGTTGTGGTGGCTTAAATACAAACTTAAAAAAGTAGTTCTGCTGTCTGCTAGGTATTCTTTAACAAGTTGTAAAGAAAATCTATTATATTTACCCAGAAATGTAGTCAAAATCTGTATTCATTTTTGCGCAGTTTTGGACCACTCCTAAATTCACATCAAATGATGTCAGAAGTGCTGTCTTTTAAAAAATATTTACGATTTAAATTAGGGATAAATCTTCTTCTTCTCCTTCCTCTTCAACATATTTTCATAAAAGATGCAGGACTCCAGTTACCTCTTTAGTTTTTGCTTCTTACTCCTGCATGTACTGTCCTGAGAACTCAACTAACCAAGATAAGTGCAAAAATTATCCATATATTTCCTTAACTTCAAATAACTGTTCTGTGGACTGTTACGTACATGCATATGACTCCACTGGGAGGTGATAAAAAATGTGACAATAAATGTAAGTTTCTTGGGGGGTTCTCCCTTTCTTTTCTTTTTTTAAAATTTTAATCAGACTTAGAGAAATTATGGTACTACTAAATTTAAATTCTCCTGAGTCTTTCCAAAGGATCAATCTGTAAAAGTGTCTTTTGGCTCTGATTGCTTTCATCATTTTGGCCTGACAATTTCAATCTTTACCTTCTTGAGAAGTCAGCAAACCACATATCAAACCTGTGCTCTATACAACAATCAGAAATACCTTACAGGCTCTTAGGCAGTACCTGTCAAGATATCAGAAGTGAATGGCTTAGGAGATTCATTCCCTCCCCAGAGCAGCCTGGGGCACAAGGGGATGTGTGTGACATATAATATGATTTGCCTGTCCTGTTGATGCACTATTCCTCCGTTGTCGACTGCGTGGCGGTGATGTTGTCAATACAATCTGGCTGTACTGAGAAGGGCTTTTTGTTTTCATAGGACCTTGTCAGATTGGTCCTCTTTGTTTGTAACAAACTTGCCTTTCTGCAAGCTTGTTAGTCACAATTTGTTCCAGAATAGACTGACATTAAATAATCCTCAGTGCCAATGGAAGAGGAGAGTGCTTCTTTTTCTTCCTTCCTTCTGTCTGTCTGTCCACCCTTCCATCCTTCTTTCAGCCCATCTTTCCTTCCTTTTGTCCATCCTTCCTTCCTTCTGCATTATTTATCCTAGTGTTTTATGTTTAGGCAGTTGCCAGAGACTTCAGGGAACTAATCATTTTAAGCAGTACGACTGAAGGAAGTATATTATGAGTTTGTTTCTCAAGTAGCCAATATAACTTTTCTTGTTTTATCAAGCCTATAGCTCTGAAACATTTACTCTTCAGTCACTCCACAGGGACTGAGTGCCCTGTGCGTAAAAGAGCCACATCAGCTATCTGTTTGGAATGGAAAATTTCTTTGTCCTCCTGCCTTCTCCATGCTCTGAGTTGCGGTGGGGGTAGGCTGAACCTGACTACAGCCATCCAGTGGTTCTTTCTGCATCTGAGTGGCTTTATTGTTGCTCTTGACTGAGATAGCGCTAAGTGCCTCTGCTATCAGGAGAAGCCTGGAAATCAAGTGGTGTGCAATTTCTCTTGCTTAACAGTGATGCCTAAATTGCTATTTGCTTTCAGCATTGCTTAGCTGCTGATTTGATTGTGGGAATTTTGTATTTTTATATTTTTTTTATGATTATCACTTACAGCACAAAAATTTACAGGCACATAATTGCTCTGGCTCTGAAAACTGTTTATAGGGAATGATTTGTATCTGCAGCTCTTTGATGGGCCTGTAAGAAGTGATTTAGCAGAAAATTGCCCTGACAATACAGGGCTTCATCTATGACAAAGTTACAGTAGATAACCTTTAAAAAAATTTTTCAACCTATATTTTGATGAGGTTGTAGGGATGTGGCTATCATTCATTCAAATTCAATAACAACAAAATATTTCAAATAAAAATGATTATTGATGGSTTATACATCTATAAAATTATCTATTCAATTTTCTTGTAATTTTCTCTGTAATTTCTGTTTATGATTGTAAGTTTTACTGTGAGGAAAGCATCCATTTTTGTAGCAGAGGTTTACCACCTCTTGGACATGTTATTGGTTTGCTCTTCTTTTGCCTCAAGCCAGATGCATCAGACCCTCACCGTGTGCCTTAGCTTGGGGTCTGTGCTCTTTTTACTTTGGCTACATTGCTTGTGACTGACTCAGAGCTGTCCACTTGAAGCATGGGCAGGACCTGACAAATTTGGGTAGCGTTGTCCATAGTATGTCCAGAAGGTTTCTCAATATGTAAGCAAGGGGAACTCATATATTTCTAGTACTCTGTAGACACATCCTGTCTGAGAAATGAAACTGAGTCTCAGTGAAACTTGCAGTGTAATATGAATGTTGTGTAAGCGTATTCCGTACTGGAAAAATATATTTGCTATGTTTGTGTTGCTTGCATTTTCTACCATTGTCTTTGGTGGCTATAACTAAAATGTAGCAATGTAGCCTTAGAGAAGCTACCTATCTGGGCAATTGGATGTTGAAAGTGCTATAGCATTTAGTTCTAGATATAGGCAAGCAGACTTCAGAGGCAAACRTCTTCTGTTAATGAGTACTTGGATCACAAATATATCCAGATTCTCTACAGAGCAATCCTTAGTGTTAATTATGTGGTCGACGGTTTTCTTGGAAACTGAAAATTAGGTCAATTGAAAAGTTTTGACAAACATCACAAACTCGGGATATTTTATGAAAATAAAGGTGTTGGCCTTTATTTATACCTAAGATGATGTGTAYAGGAAAATTATATTACAAGGTTGAGGGGTTGCTTTGGAAGAATTGTCTCTAAGGAGAATACACTAGACACTAGAATTCTCCAGGAATTCTCTGTCACTAACTAGACTGACACTAACTAGACTAGGCTGACTTTAACTAGACTGTGCAGAGCAGGAGTCCATGGCAGAAAAGTATCTCTGTCTAAAGGCATGCCTTCATTGCACTCACAGCACACAATCATGCAATTAGTCTCCTCCTCCTCCTCCTTCCAGAGCCTTAAGCTACCAAACTTCTTACTCATAATTTTGAAAAATTTTCTCTGAGAGAAAGGGTGAGAATAGGATGACCTCCAAAGAGGAGGATTCTTTGGTACACTCACTTTCATAAAATAAAGTATCTCCCTTTCTTAAACTGGCATGTAAATAGAGGCACTTAAATAAAGGTCTGTGTCATGCTGAGAATTCTTTTTCTACAAAATTCTTAAAACAGTAAGTACCTACATGGCTTAAAAAAGAATTACCTTCACAATAATGTCTCAAAACATTAAGTTCCTAATTTGATCAATACTGCAGAACATAATGACATTACCTTTTTCTCATCAGACACATACACTTTACTGTGATGTTCCTTACAATATTATCCCTCTGCCTGTCTCACTACTGTTTGCATCCTTACTGTCTTTGAACAGGATCAGGGATGAAAATTCATTTCAGTGTGGTTATTTTAACTTGGATCAATTTGCCGATCCTGTTGATTTTGTTGCCCTATAGATAGTTGTATTAGCAAGACCAAGGGAGCAGCACAAATGTGGAAACAAACACAAGGCAGAGAGAGGATCAGAGCGCACAGGAACTGCTAAAACTTGTACTGCGTCTGAGAGAAATGTCTGTGGACATGCAGCATCAGTTAAACATTTATGAGGGGATGTGTGGATATACTGCGCACATATCTAGGATCAGTGCAATTTTTCTTTCTTCCATAAAGCACTTGTCATCAATCCTTTGAAAGAAGAAAGTGCAAATGGAGCTGTCATTTACACCATGGTATTTGCTTTACAGCCTACTGGCAGCAAATTTCGGCTCAGTTCACCAGGGCTTCATACTTTACTTTTCGATAACCAGAAGCTTTTCTTTATCTGTGCCTGTCATACAGCCCATCATACAGATTTGTTTGTTGGATTTTTTCCTTCCATCACTTTAAGGAACCAAAGTACAAATAAAAGTTTTTCTTTCAAAGAATGCCCTTCTCTCAGCCCAGCTGTGTACAGTACCTTGTAGGCACAGAAAGACAACTATATCTGGAGAGCAATCAGGAAAACTACATTCGGGAAATAAGGTTCTGATTTAACATAATATACAAAACAAAATACAGTAGAAGCAAAGAAGAAAATGTCAGTGAAACATATGGTTTGACTCTGCAGTCTTTCAGAGAATGAAAGTTTTGCCTCAAGAATTGCGGGCTCAGGTTTTCAATCTTCATTGCCTGAGATGAGTGCATGATATTAAGCATTGTGTTCTTCAGCATCTGGAGATAATGAGATGCATTAAGGAGAGTGTCATTCTTGACATTCCACCACAGCTCTAAATTGCTTATTCTCTACCAGTTTGTGTTGCAGACAAATATGAGCGTTTCTTTGCCAAAGGAACATTAAAAAATATATATTCCTTTTTGTTAGAAAACTCTCCAATAGTATGTGCAGTTTACAGACTTATGTTCCAAATTATCAAATGAGTACACAATAACCTTCATGGATTACTGAGGAAATAATAAAGATTGTGTCATGTTTGCCAGAGAAACACATATGGAGAGATTTTACAAAAGAGCTCTGCTTTCTGTTCTGAATTCTAACAGCTCTAAAGGAATCAGGACCTGACATATCATAGTTTCTGGTTTTAGTCTATCTACATGGTCTCTTGTGTAACAACCTACTTTGTAGCTTTTAGAAACTTTTAGTTCATATACTTCCTTAATGATCAGCAGTAGCTTTTCTGAAGCTGTTAAAATCTGGTCAATATATACCTTTAAGAAGTAGAGTAGATTTGCTTGCTAATTGTTCATTTCTTTAAATACTATTCTAGTTTTCAAAAAAGCTTCAGTACAAACAAATTAAATATAAATGTTAAGAARAGAAGACCTGAGTTCCCAGTTTGGAACTAATATGAATGTTATACTAAATGTGTGATACAGAAGAAACTTAGGTATTGATTTAGAATCAAAATGGTAATCCATATTTTATAGCATTCTGTCTCTTTCAATGTCCAGTATACGATGCTGCAGAGACAGGTGTAAGAAAGCTTTCAGYGGACACATATTGAATAGCTGTTCACACAGCAACATAATGTGGCTGTAAATGAACAAAATATTCCATGGGAAAGTGTGCCATTGATTTATATAACAGCATAATATTTCTAGCATTTTCTTTTCCTTATATAATGAAATAGTTTGTTTTMTGACTGGTTTTGCACATTACACTAAAGTTTTAGCTGAGCTATCCATACTGACACTGAAGAATAAAATTTTCAAAATGCTTCTGAAGTTGGGCTTTCAGAAAAATGCTCAGATACCTAATTCTTGTTGAAATTAAGGATTACTATGACATAATTTAAAATTCTGTTCCACCATGGCTATGTTTATACTGGAAAATTATAGTGGCAAATACACAAGATCATTCAGTGACATTGAGGCTAACTGGCATAGGACAACCTGCACCCATAGGATTACATTTGCTTAATATCCATATCACACTGGCTATGTCTTAACTGCCCATCGGTAACTGCTTGTCCTTTGCTAAATTCAGGACCATGCACAGGAATTGTCTGGGAGGCTGATGCTTGATCCAGGTCAAAACTACTAGGGACCATTCTAATAATTTTATGGATTAGATGATTACGTCCCAGGTCCTAGGAATGTTCCATGGCAATGTTTAATTTTCTAGTATGGCTGTAGCCTAAATTGTCTTAGATTACAGATCTAGGCCAATACACACAGTGGTTTCATGAAAGTATCTTTGAGGAGATGGCATTTTTCAAAATGTATTTACTTGCCTTGGATTTTCAAACAGAGATTCAGCTGAAATTAGTGTTACATTATGTTTGGTAGGAAAACAGAGTTATACTGACAAATGTTTAAAAGCTTAAAACCATTATTGAAACTGAAGCCTGAGAAATGGTTATATGAAGTCACTCTTCAGCTTCATACTATGAAATTTTGGCTTAGCTCTTCAGAATAAATACAGTTAAGCTTTAAAATATACTCTGCGTGAATTCTATTGTTGCTTTTTTTCTGAGGCTTTCCATATAGATAAATTATTATATTAATTTCTTTTCTCAAATTCCATCCATTACCCAAGGTAAATTTTGCTTGTCTCCTTGCTACTTCATCTCAGTCTCCCTAGTCATCCAGATTTTCTGACAAAATTATTTCACATGTTCACCTACAGAGTAACTTTCCTTCATCTGAAATGTCACCAGGCAACACTAATTAATTAAAAATCACTGTTTATCATTCTCTTTTATAACACTCACACACTATGATATATTTTAATAACTAGAACTTACAGTGATACTTTTATAGCCTAGACTGAGTCTACAACTGTAGAATTTAATCTTGCTGCAAAATTATGCTTCATAATGTACTATTGACCTCATATTTTCTTGAGGTTCAGTTGATAAAGAGCCTCAGCAACTCCTTCTCAGTAGTGTGCTAACTCCACTAATCAGAAATGGAGCACATTGAAAACTTACGATGTGTCACAGCTGAATTTATATAAAACTAATGTATAGCTACTCTAATAATAAAATCTATTTTATGTTTTAAATGTATTTACAGCTGTAGAGAATTTTTGCTTTAGGTACAGCTTGTCACAAAATACATACTTTCAGAGCTATGGCATTAGAAAGTACAACTTAAGCATTTTTATTAGAGATGACATGAGGATCAATGATAATTATTTAGTGACATTCCAGCTTCAGAAATGGCCGTTATTAAAAATGACATTTTGTCAAGAATTAAAAAATATACAAGTATATTTTATAAGCTGATTTAATGTTCAGTCTCTTCATTTGTTCTTCATCTTTTTCTTTTCTCCCATCTTTTTTCTCAGAGCAAGGAGGAAAAAGAAGTGGATATGCGATGGGAGGTGATGTAGGAAAAGGCAAAATCAATTCCATGAGYTAAAAAATGGGCAAAGGGTCCATTTTGAAAGCCTTTAGAATGTCAGTCTTCCTAGGTTGTTAATACTTCTGTGGAAATAATGTTTTGGAGAAATCCACATGGAAAACAGCTCTCTTTTTAAGGTCTTCTCTTATTCCTGATAGGCTGTTGATAGTTTAYAGGAAACAACATTGAATGACACTTCTAATTTTTCTTTAGAAATAATTGTACACAGAGCTCTGGTAAATATAATGGTCAAAACTATGTGCATCCCATGGGCTAGTATTTGAATAGGCAATTGCAATTTATTTGCAGAGGTATGAGCACATATTAGATGTTACCGTACTTTATTGAGGTTGAGTCCTTTTACAGAAGTTGAGCTCTTTTCCTGAAGCAACCTAAGTAAGTTCTCTACTAATAAATCTTGTCCCGAAAAGTTACAAATACTATCTATTCCCAGTTCAAGTTTAATTTTTACATAAACAAGAGCATATATTTTGAAAAGCTGTTGTTTGTAAAGGAAGTTTTGCAAAATCACAAAGGTGATGGATGAGGCATATGCGGAATCATTACTCACCAAACACTATTATACTAGGACTAGCTGAAACTAGTAGGAGATCAGTTGGAAACAGAATTTTAAAAAGGATGGTTTTTAAGCAACAAGTGGTGAAATTCTGGAATTTGTTGCCACAAGAAATCGTAGAGGCGGACAGTTTAAAAAAGGGAATCCAAAAATTCAGGGACCCTAAGTAGATACAGAAGGACTAGAAAACAATGCAGCTCCCAAGGTCCTTAATYCAGCAGCATGGATGCCAGGGGAGTACAAGGAGAAGGGACCTCAGAGGGTGGCCAGGCTTCTGTGCCTTCCTGAATAGCATCTCAGGGCAGATGTCTCAGCGGAGACCTTTTTTGTAATTTAAACATATTATTTATGTTTAAACAAATAAATTAAACAAATTATTTATATTTAAGAAAATATAACTATTTTTTGCTATATGTTAGTAAGSTCGATAGGCCAGACCGCTGTGATGCAGTCAGGGCTTTTCTTATGTTTGAATGCCTGTCATTGAACATTCTTTTACTTCTCCTTATCCTATTTCAGAATGAAAAATGAACACAAGATTGCCATCTCTGCTAATTGCCTTGTTCTCTACCCACCCACACCTATTTCTACCTCTTTACTAATATTTGAGTAGAGTTTGGCTTGAAAATTTCAGGAATGTTTCAACCAGACAGCTAGCTATGTCATATGGGGTTTTGGTGCAATAATTCAAGCTATTAAAGATCATTGGTTTCATCTGCTCTATCGTTATATTTCTGGTTCATCTTTTAGAACATCATTTCCATTTCAGTTCCAACAATACTATAGAGACAAGGGGATACACAATGAACATCTGAACTGAACGGATTGGTGCCTGAAATTTCTGCTTTTTGTATGTATCTATGACTGTAGCTCCTGAAAACAGGAAACTGTCTTTTCTCAATGACAGTTAATGCTGATGAATGGTTAGAAAATGTCTCTGATGATGCATGTGATAATGTTACTTTACAGTAATTTACAATGGGACAATGGTCCCATTAACAAGTGATTCACATGAGCTGGAAGCATTTAATCATATTTACAACACAATAGAGTAATGCTTCTCTTCAGGTAACAATGTTCATTGCAAATCATTGAACCAGTATATATATATACATTTGTTATAAGTTTCTTCTTTAAAGCTTCTCTTTCCAGGTGGCTGTGGGTGTAAAGCGGTGCCCCTTTCACATCTTGTCTATGCTATGACATTATCTGTTGCTGACAGTGACTGTCGACCACAGCTGCAGCCAACCTGGTACTGCAGTGATTTTAGAGCAAGTGTGCATAAGGACAAAGCCACATTCAGTGATATTTTCAGGATGCCCTGGGTAATAGTAAAATGATTGACCTTTATCCTCTGCAGTTGTAGTTAATGGTTAGCTGCACCTGTGTCTGAAACCCACTCTTCTGTAGAACAGATAAAATATATAGAGCTGAAATAAGCTTAAAAGAAAGCTTATTTCAAGAAAGAAAGAAATAACTTCAACAGTTTGTACACAACTTCAGTAACAAATATAATCTAATTTTTTTTCTCTTATTCCTTCAGGTACTTGCTGGGTAATATGACGTGCCTTCCACTTCCTAAAAAAAACCCCAGAGGCATGTGAATTAGCTCATGTTACTTTTGGAATACTGTTAATTTCATTTCAGAATAGGGTGTCTAGCTCTTCTTCATTAATTTTAGGGGGAAATCAAAGAGATCTTGAAGTTTATGTAATTTTAAATAAGAGAAGAGAAAGAAAAAAGATTTGGAGTAAACATTTCAAAGCTGCAGTATTAGAAGGAGAATAAAAATACTTCATCCTTGAATGGTAATTTACACTCTTGTGCATTACTAAAGATGATGTATCTCGTCAGCCACAGTAAGCAGTTTGTTTAAAAACTAACATGTAGTTAAGTGACAAACCAATGTCCCAGATGTCACAGCACTCTTCTTTCTGGCTCTCCCATTGGGTTGCTCTTGATCTTGCATAAGTCATATTGAGTTAGATGCTCACATGAGATCTAAATTACTGATTACTGATGTCTGAATTGGTTAAAATCACTCATGTCTTGGTTGTTACTTGCAATTCTTTATCTGTTAAATGGGTTTAAGATATTAAACCCATTTTACCTATATTACTTTATAGATGTGTCTCTACTAGAGAAACACTGGTGTTTTATTAGAAGCCTGATTTTGACTTCTCAGAAAAAAGTCTCATCTAAATGTATATTAACTCTCTTTTAGAAGAATCTTTCCACAGTTTCAAAGTTATTGAGTGAACCTTTATCTGAGGTACAGGTCTTTGAAAAAAATATTTTGTTTGAAATTGTACGGTCATGAAGCTAAAAGAAATGTTTGGTCCAGAAATTTCAGTTTGATTTTCTTCCAATATAAGAACTAGTGCATAGAAGTGTATTCAGTTTTAGTGCGTACATTGAAATACTACCAGTTTCCAGCAGCTTGTCAGTGCCTCCAATTTTCAGATGATGCTTTATGCTTTCATTTGGAGAAGGAAAGTAGGAAAAGAAGCATTTCTCTTTAACAAACATGCTTTACCCAGTAAGACCAACTACCTCTAAATATAAAATGTAACAAAAATCAGACTCTCTTCACCTGCAACCTAAGCTTGTAACCTGAATTCTTACTCTTAGGGCTTAATAACTCAAGTCACATTTAGTGCAGAGCTTTGGGATACGTAGTAATTCAACCTATTTTAGTAGCTACCATAATGGCAAATATTGACAAGATTCAAGTGTTTCAGGAAACACATACTAATTTTTGTTTTACTCCTCTGTGAGGCTGTAGCTGTGCCATGGTTGTGATTCATTACCAGGGCAAGAACAAACATGATTTAGAAGGCTGCATGTTCCCTACAACTGAAATACGACAAGGCAGAGAACATTGTGCCTCTACCTCCAAACCAGGATTTGGTAAGAATGAACTGATGGTAACTCTTTTTCTCATCCTGGAACTTTTCTCAAACCCCTATGCCCCCCCTTTTTCATCAACTCACTCTAGAACTCCCATTCCTCTAATTTCTCCTCCCCCATATCCCTAAATGCCAAACATCTCTTGTTTACACATCTCTTATATCTCCAGGTGACTCAGCTTAGAGCCCACAAACCTAAAATCACCTGCCTGTTAGCACGATTTCTCCTCTTTTCAAATCTTGCAATTTACTATTGATCTTACTGTTTTCCTATTGACTATTGCCTTCAGCTAAGCTAAACTCAAACTCTTGCAAAAAATCTAGATGTAGGCTGTAATCATTAAAAAAATTCCTTCTAGGCAATATTTCAAAAGAAAAGAAAAAATAATGGTGACAGAAAGCTGTCATTGATAGTCCAAATGTTTCCTAGAACAAATATTCATGGGCTTCATATTAGCATGTACAATTGGGTTATTACAGTCTTGTTAACAGTTAACCTGCATTAAAATCTTAAGCAAGTTGTCCTTAGATAAAAATTTAGGTTAGTTAACACTTAATGATTTGTGGAGGAATGGTTAGGCCAAAAGGGCCATGATCTGTTAAAAGTGAGCAATCCTGCCTACAATTACATGGAATAAGGCTCAGCGTGTGGGCAAGCTGCTGTCCTTGAAGTCTCCTCTAAACGATGAAAACAGGAACATCGCCGGTG
>NW_020450769.1:148886-154380 GCF_003343035.1 Apteryx rowi
CCCCCACTCCAACAATGATTCTGCTGGTCTTGCTTGTCAATGTCTGTTTATTTCCCTTTAGTTGCATCTTGCTGAAGATGCATAAGAAGAGATTATTAGAAGCTCATCAGTGACTGAAACCAGGACTAATTCAGGATTTTAACCACTATTAATTGCTGCATTAATTTGATTTTGTTTGTTCAGCACTAGCCACAATTCTTCATGGAAACTGGTCAACTGAAAACCTCTCATGAAGAGACCATAATTTGTATAGGGTAGACATGCCAATGTGTCATACACAGGACTGTACCAAAGTGCTGCATTTTTGGCCTAAAATGAAATGAACAAAAGGCACAAGACAGGAAAAAATATATCTTGGTTTTATTTCTTCTAATGTCCAAAATGAAATGTGAAGAAAATTGATGTGTTCCATGTAGAAAAGATCGGAAAACCTACACTTCCCTTTTTCAGTAATTCTAGGTATCAGAAAATTCCTTTACTGTAAAAGGAACCCCAAACCCTCTCATTTTCCCCAAACAATATACAAAAATGCCAAGTCTGAACTTCTTTTTATTTTTTCCCTTGCCAAATACTTTTGTGTGATTCTTAAAGAGCACACATTCTAATTCTGAGACTTGCAAGTGTATTTTTAAATCTCTTTGAGGAAATAACTATATATTTACCAAGCTGGTCTTCCCAAGTTAATGTACTTTATAACATACAACTTTTAGATATGAAAATTTCAGATACACACGCTGTACCTAATTACAGAAACATAGCTTGTAACCTTGTAACCCAAGAACGTCCCTTCTTTAGGCATGAAGGTAGACTTTTAGTTATGATCTCTGGCCTTGCATCAGAGTAGTCTGGTTTGTCTGTATCTGATAGCCAAAGGTTATCATCTGTAGCTTTTTGTCCCTTCTCATCTGCTTGAGGTTACTACCCCTGTAACAGAAAATGTGTAAAAGATCATGTGTCAGCCCTTTAGCTGGAGCAGTTCATAGCTGGGAGTATTAATGTCAGTTGTCATTGCTCTTGCTTTAATACACTGCGCTGTGAAACGTGACAGTTCAGGGCCTGCCATCCTTATAATACATGTTGGCTGCAACTGCCACAGCTGAGGAAGTTACCACTTTCCACTCTGGGCTAGTGATGTCCTTGTCTGTGGCAAAGGAATTGCTAGGACTGTYGGGCACTAAAGACACCTAGGAAACTATAGGAATATAGCTGCTGGGATTCGGCAGCAAGGTTGAACCAGAAGATGAAAGACATACTTAACAAATTGGGAATTAATAAAATTACCAGGAGGTGTGACATACTCGCTCGTTCATTAGAACTTTTCATACAAGGATACATACAAACCTCCTAAGTACTGTGTTAGGATGCTTCATTTTTTTTACGTTAATTCGAGCACCATTGTTATCCCTTCTCTGAAGGTTCTGTAAATCTGGGTTAATCATTTGGATTCTGCAATGTGGCTGGTGCCACAACTTGGAAAATTATATATGACAAGACAGTCTTAACTCAGACTCTCCAGTTACATGCACAGTGGCAAGCCTCCCTAGTGCGGGTATCTTGCAYGCCAGTGCTGCAGAAACTGCAGTGGTTTTATTTGTGCTAGATCTGAGCCTGGGGAGTAAGAGGTAGAGAGAATAAGCATTGCTGTGTTCTGTGTAAAGTTCACCTCAAGCACTTCTGACATCTGTATGTGAAGAATTTGTGTAGAAATTCTCTTGGAGTTGTTTATATGAAAACATATCATATGCTTATGTTTCCATGATAAGTAAAAAAAAAAAAAAAACACCCAAATTCAGTTGATCTTAGATCTATACACTGTAAAACAAATGGTAATTTAGGACTTGGGTAAGACAGAGAGGCAGATAGAAGAGAAAGACAAGACTGGTTTAATTGAATTGATTTCTTCTCTAAAAGAAATAGAAAGCTCAAGACAGTTCCATCTCTGATGGATGAAACCAGTTCTGTCAAAGGAGATAGTTAAAGGATGAGTTTGGCTTTAGGTTTTCTATAGTGCCATTTTTAAGGTCTGCCAAATGCTTATAGCACTGATATACCCCAGTATTTTGTTGATGTGGATCAAAACTCTGGCAGTGACAAAGAAGTTCCATGTGTTCTTTTGGTTTTCTTGTATAATAGGAGTGAGAGGTGTATGCAGACACTGCAAATAGTCCTTTACTGCTCCCTGGGAAGTGAGGATGTGTCTGCAATTGTAGCAGCTGTTGCAGAAGCTGAGTCTTCCAGAGGAGTATTTTAACAGAGCTGGAGAATCATGTGGCAGTATGGGGCTTCTGCACTATTTGATTCCAAACTTTACTTGGGATCAGCTTTGATATCAAAGCTAATACTATCCCAATTGTATAGAAAAGTAGAAAATGCACAGTGTTCTTTGACATGGGCCATCATTTCTAAAACATTTCCTTTTTGATTTGACAGGATTTGTTAAACTTCATTCCATACTTTAAGGATTTTCTGCTTGCATAAGCATTTCAGCTTCTCAATCTTTTGTGATACTTCCAGTAYGGATCTGTGAGAAATACTTCAAGTTGTTTTTAGGGCATGCTTGCTAGTATTCACTGAATTTCTTGGTTTTTGTTATTGTTGCTGTTTGTTTTTTTCCTTGTGAGAACTGACATTGCTTCTTTACTTGAACAGAAAAGAAGGGGATAGGAAGGCAATATTATCACTCAGAACATGACTTGGGTTATACTTTAAATGCAGCCATTTCTCAGTTTGACTTTGTTATTAATAATGATCTAGCCTTAAGTTGTCTTTACAAGTTTAAGTATTTGTAGGGTTTCTCTAAAAATAAGGCTTTTCTTTTCTGGTTAGCAAAGTGACAAGGAGAATGTGAGACCAGGTCCTCAGCTGATGTAAAATAGTGTTGTTTTGTTGTCTTAAATGAAACTAACAGATTTTTTTATTCAAAGTTTTCAAGAAGTGAGATTTTGGCCAGTGGAATTTAAGGAAATCAAACCCAGGGCAACTATCCACCACCTTGTTTTCTTTAGCATGTCCTGTTTGCCTCCAGGAACTTGAGTAGATTTTGGACATATGGATCCTGAATCTGGAATTTTTTTAGATCTATTTTGAAGTGAAAGTTGGACTATTTTGAAAGTGAAGAGTTGGATGTTAGAGTACGTTTCAAGAGGGTTTGGATACAAMAAAAGCTCGCTGGCTGCTGCTGCTCTACAACTCTGGCTGTACATATTTATTTTTAACAGCTCTTATTGTAGCCAAACTGTCCTATGGCGCAGTAATGGGGGTTTTGGACTGCCATTAGGCAGAAGTTAATTGGGGGTAAGATTGGTGGGGATGGAGTGGTTTGGTGAGAAGGAAAGGGAAGAGGCACAGGGCAGAAGGAGAGCTTGCCATAGAGCATCCTTTCTTACCAACCCAAGTACCTCTAACTTGGCAGAGAAATTTTTATGATATTCATGACTTGATCCTTCCTTCAAAACTACCTCTATGAAAGACTTTTGGGCTCTCTGTCCCTCCTAATCATTTTCATTTTGCTATCACCTCTAAACTGAACAGTAGATACATGTGAGGATCTATTCACACGTCTATAAGTCATGACTGTTCAGATGTCTATATCTCCAAATTCCTAGGGGAAGTTTCTAAAGGAAGTTCACACAACAACTAAGGGTGTTTTCTTATTCTTTTTGGTAAAATGAATGTAATTCTAGTGTGGCTGTTCTATGTATTCTCAAAAGACTCTATTTTAAAATAACATAAATTAATGTCCATTTTTGTAGTCATCGACACTTTTGAAATAAAAGGATAATGTGTGATGTACATTTTAAACTGTTATTGCTTGACATGGGTTAGTATTTTTCAGGAACTGCTGTCACAAAAATAAAGGTTTGCTATTTGCATGCTCCCTTAGTGAAAGAAAAACCATTCTTAGAATGATTTATGAGTACATGTGTTTCAAAGTGATTACTTTAGGCAATAGATCTGTGTTTTCTCTTAAGCCTGCATTAGAAGTGCAAAAGAGAGTAAGGTCTGACGGGCAGGAATTTCTATCTCATTTCCTTAATAATGAGGAAAGGCTTCATATTAAAAAATTATGGATAGTTTTGGAAAAGCTGATTTAGAAATCTGATGCAAAATTTCATCATTTGTCATTGCAGAGGACTGCTTCTGGCTAGAGAAATATTTTTACTTCACCAATCAGGCCAGGTTTACTACATGCCAGCTTAATTGTGGTCAGACAGTGATGTGAAGATATATAACCTTCAACAGATATAGAAGAGCTTGAATAAACCAGCAAATATAAATTTATTTACATCAGAAAAGTTACTTTTTTTCAGTTTTAATGATCTGGCTTAGTTGATACTGGTGGTAGTCTTCATATCTTAGTATAGTGGCAAAGCTGTACTGTGTCTTCTCCTTTAAATGACCAATGGAGATGCCCAAATTAGGAATGAAACTACTCAAGACTTTTGAAAGTTCATAGGGGAACAGGTGGTCCTTCACAAGGGAGTTTCAGTCCACACAAGATCCTTATTAGCTTGTCTGAAGGTATCATAAGAGTATGATCTCTTTAGGTGCTTTTTAACCTAAGCTCTTTGATTAGATGGCATAAAACTGGCCCAGAGACTTTGCCATTCCTGTATACAGGAATGGCAGGCAATTCATGGTAAACAAATTAGCATAGAAGAAAGGAGTGTTGGTTGAGGAAGAAAACCCCAATAATGGTGCAAATGAGATATACCCAATTCAGCTGCAGATAGATATAACTTGTTTTTAGGCTTAATGAGCAGTACATGTTTATTTGATTTTGTTCCCTTTCTTAACTGGAGATGAGGGATGCAGAAAGATGAATACAAGTTTTGCATAAACTAATCAAGAAATCAGTCCTTCAGTCTCTCATTTAAATTGCATGAAAACTGGAGTTAGATAGCATGAGGGGAAGGGGAGGTAGAAAACTTCAGTTGAAAATGAACCAAATTTATAAGCAAGATAAATAAAATAGTACAGTTGTATTTCCATAAACAAAATAGTGAAGTTGCCTACTTAGGGTTAAGGTCCTTACATTTTCTGAATCCTGTTTTTTCACTATATCCAGGACAGGTTTCAACAGCTAAGGGGGAAAAAGGGTGAGACTGTGATTCTGTGAATTGAAAAAGGAGGGTGATATACAACTCTCCTTTCTCCTCATGAGAGAGGGGATCCCTGGAAAGGTGATGGAGCAGCTCATCCTGGAGGCCATCTCCAAGCACATGGAGGAAATGAAGGTGATCAGGAGTAGTCAGCATGGCTTCACCAAGGGGAAATCATGCCTAACCAATCTGATAGCCTTCTATGATGGAATGACTGGCTGGGTAAATGAGGGGAGAGCAGTGGATGTTGTCTACCTAGACTTCAGCAAGGCTTTTGACACTGTCTCCCATAACATCCTCATAGGGAAGCTAGGAAGTGTGGGTTAGATGAGTGGACAGTGAGGTGGATTGAGAACTGGCTGAATGGCAGAGCTCAGAGAGTTGTGATCAGC
>NW_020450769.1:155054-242167 GCF_003343035.1 Apteryx rowi
TGAAGGGAGGGTGTCGAGAGGATGGAGCCAGACTCTTTTCAGTGGTGCCCAGTGACAGGACGCGAGGCAACGGGCACAAACTGAAACACAGAYGCTTCCATCTGAACATGAGGAAATACTTTTTCACTGTGAGGGTGACAGAGCCCTGGAACAGGTTGCCCAGGGGGGTTGTGGTTGTGGAGTCTCCTTCTCTGGAGATATTCAAAACACACCTGGACGCAATCCTGTGCAACGTGCTCTAGGTGACCCTGCTTGAGCAGGGGGGTTGGACTAGATGATCTCCAGAGGTCCCTTCCATCCTCAACCATTCTGTGATTCTGTGGTTGCTTAGACAAAGGTTGTACTACCTGTTTGTTCAGTTTCTTCTTTTGGAAAATATTGATTGGAACAGGTAGACTCTGAGGAAACTTTTTTGCTGAATCGGGAATTTTCCTGCAAAATGTTGTTTTAAGTATTTTTAAACTGAATTGCTTTTCATCCAAAATATTCCTTACCAGTGGGGTTATGCTGACATTGGGATAGTTCAAGAATGGATCTAAAAAACAAACAACACTCAGAAAGACAGAGACCACTACTGCATCTTGTTTGGAACAGGCTGCCTCACACGTATTGCAAATATGGAAGACAGAAATAAAAGTACAGTAAATTGTT
The DNA here is from genome assembly GCF_003343035.1 of Apteryx rowi. Taxonomy (NCBI): domain Eukaryota; kingdom Metazoa; phylum Chordata; class Aves; order Apterygiformes; family Apterygidae; genus Apteryx; species Apteryx rowi. The sequence goes on from NW_020450769.1 coordinate 155,706, forward strand.
AATGACATTAAAAACATAGCTACGTACACAGCAACTGCATTCATGTTCTACAGACTTATTTATTAAAAAATTAGTGACTGTCAAGCAAGCTATCTTGTAAAAGTAAAAAAAAATACACTTTTTTTTTTTCTCCCATGTAGATCTGTCTTTGCCATTGCTTGGTGCTGATAATTTTAACAGAAATGTTTTAATCCTTCCTTTTATTGTAATTTTAGACTTTAGCTTTAGACTAAGGATTTTACCACTGGCCATTTTACTGATTTGATTGGTGGAAAATGTAGATGTTTTGGATCACTTACTGTTGGCTTGACTTGTACAGCTTCTTTGAGGATATTGTTACCCTTGCTGCCATAGCAGTCTCCCATGTGGATGGGTAAGCAGATCACTAAGTGGGTGGCAGCATTACATAAAGCCACTATGGACTACTGGCACTGAATATTTATGAACAAAGAATGTTTATGATAGGTCTCACTAATGATACTAATACTCTTATTACTGAAATTATGCTTAAAAATAACAATTATGTGCATACATATATACAAAATATAAGCATTTCTCTTGTATAGAATATTTGGTGAATGGAAAGAAGTGGTATCTGAACGTCTAACACTACAGTCTGTCTGATAAGGAATTTGCCCTTGAAATCTCTTGAGATGAAGTTTTCTCATGAGACTGAATATGTGGAGCTTTTTATAAGGCAAAAATGCATGAATACATGTATAAAAAATGGATTTGTGTGGGAAGATATCTGAAAAAATAGAGACATAAAATAAATAGAAATAAAAATAGTGAAATAAATAGAATATTTTCAGAGTGTGGACTGTTTTTACTTTTGCCCAAGATCTTATAGTACTGCATACTGCAGATTAGTGCATTGCTTGGACAGCTTGCCTTGACTTTTAGTCAGTGGATAGTCTTTGGGTGGGCAAGATCTTCAGGAATTTATTATTCATTGCCAAATTCCACATCAAGCTTAAGGCAATGTTGCAGGTTTTTTATTCATCTACCAAAATTTTTACAGAGAGCAGAAAATATAATTAAAAAAAATAGTTTGGATATGTATTTGAAGTTGTAAAGAACTTGCTTATTTTGCTGAAACTTGTGGGAAGACATGCTGTTTTTGGTGTAAGCAGTATTGTGCCAAAATATATCTGAATAAGACAAAGTTAGTAATATGTAATTTAAAAAACTTCTCTGTAGATTAGATGTTACTCTGGGAATTTTTWAAATTTCAGTGATGCTAGAACTGAATTAATTGAAAATAGACATGAATATTTTTTTAAAATAATTCAGTCATTCAGAAATAGCACACCACTAGGAACATCAAAAAAACCTCATAACCTTAAATTCAGCTGTAAATCTTTAAAAGAATAAAAGCATTCTGAGTCCAAAGGTTCATGTAAAAAATTAAATGAATTTTAGTTTGACACTTGTAACTCATTGTGATTTTGCTAGTCAGATCTGAACAATATTTTAAATCATCAGTCTACTTTATAACTTTAGGTTTATTAGAAAATGCTTGACACTTATTTCAGTTGAGTCCCTTCTGTCTTGTAAATTTTTTTTTACCTTTTTAAACTGATGATCACCTTACATTTTGTATTTTTTTCTTTAAATATAATGCCCTGTATGACTCTGTAAGTATGTTAGCACATGTATGAATAGTTAGAGAAGTTTATAGATCTCTAATCAATGTAAGACAGAAGATACTTTCCATACAGAACTATGACAAGTCGTATTAAAAAAAATTAGTTGTGACAAAAAGAATATGGTGTGAGTGTATATATGGGCACAGAAACATATTATATTCCAATACAGACATATCAGCAACATATCAGACATATCAACTATTGCATAGTTATTTGGCATGCTTCTTTTTTGAGAATTGAGAATGAACAGTAGTATAATGCAGTTTTAGCCTACTGGTTCCAGCAAGGGAATTTTACATCATTTTTTCCTCTTCAAGCTATTGCTTGTTCCAGAACTGTAGCAGGGTAGCTGCTCTGCAAGAGCCACCTAACCAGCTGAGTCCTGAAGTGCCAGGCAGAACAACTCTTCTGTCTGTTGCAATCAGCTTAATGGATTTATTGTTCTTATTTACACAAATTTATTTTTAACTACTTTATAAGGCTATTTAGAATTTGTGTATGCACACAGAAGCTCTGATTCTGTAGCAGTAATCATTCAGTGATAAAAATTTTTAAAGGACAATTTCTGTTCAGTATAGGGGATTGGAAATTTTTAAATTAAATTATTACCAAAATTTGCTTTTAAAACATAATTTGTTGCTGGAATATGTGTTAATGTGATAAACACTGGCAATATGCAGAGTCAAAGGAACACTGCATTGAAGTGATTACTTTGTTTATTTTAGTAATATATAGGTTCCTCGATATCAAAATAGGTCAAAATGAAGATCAGTATTTTCTCTGTTGTCGTAGGAACATACCATTTAAATTTAAAATTTGACACATTCAATTTTATGATAACCTGTCCTAAACAAACAAGAAATTAAATTATGTGAAATGCTAGATGAAAATCTCTCTCTTTGTAGAGCTATCACACTCTATACGAACAGTAGCACTGCAGTTAAATTCTCATTTCACCTCCATGTTTTTAGTCTTATACCAGTTGCAATCAATTATATCCTATTTCATGTATAGCTCTGAATATATCTCTGTATCTTTAAGGAAGTAATCTTTGTATTGGGATTAAAACTTGTCCTTTATTGTCATTAATGAACAGTCCTTAGAAAACTTGTCCTTAATTGACAGAGTGAAATTTCTGCTTATCAGGTATGATTTTACACAGAAAGTATGATGTGCCCTAGCAGAATCATGGGTAAGCATTGCATTGAATCTATAAGTAAAGCTGTAAGAGCGGTCGCTCAGTGGATCTTCATATATACTGTCAAGATTGTAAAACAGATTGGGTTGAGTATTAGTTGTATGTAGCAGGACAGAAAACAAAACTGTCTTGGAGAATCTTCAGTCATTTTTATGTCAAATGACATAAAAGGAGGTAGTGCTTTCTAATAGCTAGAGCAGGCTTTGGAAGTGAGACCTCCTGGGTGGGGAGGGGAAATTCATCTTTGTGCTGTGTAAAGCAGTTGTGATGAGGATGAACTGTCCCAGTCATACTGGGGCTCAGTGTGAGGAGTTAAAAGACAGGAGTTACAGCCATGGTGGCTCCAGAAAGAGAGTTAGGGCACTTCTGGGGAGGAACAGACAGCCTCAGCTACTCTCCCCTTCATCTATTTTTTTTTTTTTTTAAGATTAGATTACCTACAATATTGTCTCCCAGTCCCCTAATCTCTCCCTTCTAGTTTGTGCTCCCTTGCCCTCATTGCTGGCCTCGGGGCTGTGGAGCTTCTGGCTCCTCACTGAGAGTTGTTCTTGCTTTGCCAGACCTTATTAATGGAAAAAAGTATATGAAGGTTTACTGTGGAAGTGTACCATAGCCAGAGCGTGCGTGGGTGGCAGATCTGGACCTGAAGGTAAATTCAATTTATTCATTTTTAATTTTGAAAATATGTAGTTTACCAACTATAGTTTATAGTTTTCAGTTCAGCAGTGAGTAAAGAATTGAACAAAGGAAACTTTGGAGTAAATGGATTTAATGGCATAAAATTTAAACTTAAACATGAGGCTGTGAAGACAGGTCAACAGATATGCAGTATAGATTTGCCTTCCTCTCATTTTCTTTGAGCATGTCATGAAATTTTTTCAAACCAAACAAGCAGAGACTGTAATATGAGTGGTGCATTTCCACTGAAAAACAATATCTTTTTTAAATTTAGGATTAATTAAGAAAATTAAAAAACTTCTGCCAATATCACAGCTTCAGACAGAATGCATGGAGAAACTTTTTGTCTCTTACTACTGTATGTAACTCTCAGATCCTTGGACAACTATTTTTGTGGAGGAAGAGAGACATGTCCTGCAAAGACCTCATAATTCACRTTTTTCAGTTAGGTGTTTGAAGCTGTGCAAGACAAAGTTGGGGGCAGGGAAGAGAGGAGTACTATGTTTATATCATGGCACCAATGGTACCCATTGCCCCATCTGAGCTAGCTTGACTGTTGAGCTATAAAACATTTGAAGCCATTAGCATCTTGTCCCTGCTAAGACTAAATTAAGCCTGGTTCCTCTAAAGAACGGGTGGAAATGTTTTATATATTTAGTTTCTTAGGAAAGAAGTTCCCAAAATGTGCATGCCCTTAACTGTGTGAACTAGTGGCACAAGAACTACCATGCTTTTCCAAAATGTGGTGTTACAGGGAGTTACAGATTCCAGTAGGTGTCTGAACGCAGTGCTGGTGGCTCCTTGCCACAGGCAGTTGTGGATTATTTGATAGTTACTGCCGAGAGTGAGGTTGCGAAGGGTAGGGACTGGCATTTTACACAGAGAGTATGGGTAACAGGAAGGTGAGGGTGTAAAACTGAGATACTATTTTGAGAGGCCGGGAAGGAATGAAAAGGTGCARGATGTGTGAGCCTGACGTGAGACCAAGCTGCTGGCCATTGACATGCTGCCAATGGTGGCAACTACTGTTTTTATCGAGGGGAGAATGCCCAAACTTTGACATTGTATTTGTGACTTCTCTGAGCATCATGAATCCCACAGTCTCATTTTCACCTTTTAATGAAACATTTGTCTTTTATGTTTGGAAAACATGTATTTTTTATTATTTTTCTTTGTTCGACTTTTTTCAGCTTCCAAATCATAACAGCTGCAGTACCTAGGAAAAGGCATGAGGAAAGTCAGTTGTCAAATACTGTTTTGAGCAATCCATCATTTACCTTTCAAATGAAAAATTTAGCTTGCAGGATGCTGACTCTTTGTGATTCGCTAATGTTCTATGGCAGTAATCACAAAGTTAACATTTATGAGATTTTTACACTGGCATCCTTCCTGTAACAGACATTTATAGCATAACTGAATTCTTTAGATGAGTGGTACTTCAAAACCTTAAAACTATTTTTCTAGGATGTTACACAAGCATTCTTTTAGCATCGGCAGAATGAAGTAAAAGCAAAACTGTTATGAAATAGAAGCATTACTTTTCTTAATTCCACTTTGTCCTCAGAGAGGAATAGATAAAATGGAGYGTGTTGGGAGCGACTCCTTTTTATCCATCCATTTTCAAATTCTGGGTTTCCAGTGACACTGAAACTCAAGCCATAGAACTATAAAGAGCTTAAAGCAAAACAGCACCCAGGAAAGCTATTTTCAGTACCCGACTGCAAGTGTAATTGGTTCTCCAAAGACCAAGTTGCATGCAACACAAATTTCAGTACAATCTCCTGATATCTAGTCAATTATTTACATGTACTTCTGCAGGTACAGCACCAGATATTCTTTGTAAATTTTTGAGCAGATCATTTATATCAAACCAATTTTTCAACTGAAAATTATTTTTGACAAAAATATTAATAGATTGGCAATCTCCATGAAGATTGTCAAATCTATAGAATTTCTTAAGAAATGTTTCTCTTTGCCTTGGGGGAAAAAAGTTTGAAAGTGAACATTTTCTATAAGGAAACACAATAAGTGAAATCTACTATGAATTAATGTTGCAGCTTAGAATGTGTTTTCTGTGATGCATAGAGACCTAGATTCCTATAGTACACTTCCACTCTTAGTGGAGGAAAACTTAATGAATAACAAGAAAATAGTTCAAAGGTGCAATGGTGAAAGGAGAATAAACTGAAGACTGCTGAAATTCTGAAGCAATGTTTCCAAATTGAATTATTTCTGATTAAAATTTCAATTCAGGCAGAAAAAGATGAAATTTTCCTTAAGATGCATATATTTGATTGACTCTGCTACTAATGTCTTCTGTAGCCTAATCAATATATTCTAGTCTGTCATACCAAAAAAACCAACCAAACAAAAAAACCCAACAACAAATTACAAAGCAGAAGTCTGAAGTGTACTTTGTAAGTATTTCTCTAGGAAACTGCCAGTGATGTATAGTACTCAGTGCTCATTAGGCAAAATCTCTTCCTCAGATCTGTCAGATGAAACAAATAGGAGAAAAAGTGGGCCAGTACTTTGCTCAGTGTCAGAAAGCTGAAGAGCTGTGCATTTGCTTGCAATGGCAGGCAATACCAGGAACAACTAAAACCAAAATCAAGTCCTGGTGGACCCGACAAAAAAGAGCAAAAGGACTGATTCTTTTGACTGTGCCTAACACATCTTTGAAACATGCTGTAAAACTTAATTCATAATTCATGAAGCACTTTGACATCCTCATCTGAAAAAAGTTTGAAAAGTGTTAGTGGTTTTTGTTGATCATAAAGAATATAATATGGTCTACTACTACATAATTTTCAGTGAAATGAAGTAACAGTAAATTTGTTTTTTACTGTGTTTTTGTTATATTGTAATTATTTTTGTAGTTATTTAGGATGTTCAGTACTTCAGCAAAAAGTTGCTTTATAATTAATTACCATTGATATTACTATAGTTTATAGAATACCAAGAGTCACACACTGAAGGAGAGTATGTGCTGAAAGATGAGTGAAACACTCTTCGTTCAATATATAAGAATGATCAGCAGAGAGGGCAAATTGTTGATACGTGGCTCAACCATATCTATGTATTAAGTTTAAAAAGTCCTTTTTGTCTTTTCTGATTGGAATAAATTCTCTTTTAAACTGATCCAGTTTGAAACACTTTAGCATAAGCTTAACTATTAAGTCACTAGAAGGACTGATACTCATAAATGTAAGCACAATTATGTGCAAATTTCTTTGGAACTAATGGTGGAAAACAACAGCACTCACTGGAGATAAGAATGTCAGAGYGTAGATCTGAAAATTTTTGGTTTATTGAGGTCCTGAAATCTTCATAATGTAAACTCTTAAATCACCTTGTTTATAAGTGACATTGGAGATATTGCATTTTACCTTACTTCTTATGTGCACAATCTTAAACTTCCTTCCAAATCTTACTCCTTATTGTTATATCTGAGGTGAAGTCACTGAAGGACACATTAAGTCCTGGGGAACTGTAATTTAAAATTTGATATTCCTATGGATGCTAGCATTTTTGGACTTGTTGGTAAATGACTTGGAGGGACTTGAAAAATCACAGTTTTTTCAGGTAGGATTTTTGTTTTACGTGCTTCTGTAAATTTGATTTTCAGTTTCCAGAGTTCAGGTGTCCATATATGTAGAAGTGCAACGTTCCTAGTTCTTGTGGTTCTTCCAACTTTTTCTGTAAAAACAGCTTCCTACCATTGTGTATTCATCCTGTTGTTTATGTATCATATATCTCTCCTCTGCTCTCCTCCACCACACTAGACAGAGAGGGGATTCATGGTTCTAGTAGACTTGATGCTCTGCACCACAGACCACCCTACAGAGACTGTGTGTGTGAAGACTGGGACAGGGAGAAGGTCTCAGTCTTAGGGGGCCATAAGAGTTTGTTCTAGCCTTCCAGAAGTTCCAGCATTCAATCCATGGACCTTTATCAGAAGTTTTATAGTGGTCCTAGGACATCAGAATTACTCTGTGTCCACACTTTTCTTGGATGCTGAGCACCAACTTAATGCATTTTCACTCTGTAACAAACAGAAGCTGTGAGTCAAAACAGTCTGTGAACACCATTATGAGCAGAAGCTAAAACAATAAGTAATTGGTGTAGTTTGAATAAGTAATTGGTGTAGTTTGAGACCTGATGTTTGTAGTTAGTCTCCTGCCCCTCACTCTGAGAGTCCTCTGGTGCAGATCAGTCTGTGAAACCAATAGCAATTCTTACCATTCTGAAAATTGGTATCTGATCTAAGCTAGGATCTAGGATCCCTCTATACTCAAACGAAAGGGATAAGCACCCCAAGAGCACAATTTATCCCATCTGTCAGAAATACTTGTTTTAAAATGTCGCTGTATTGATGACTAGTTTAGACACACAAAACCAGGGAATATCCACACCAGCCCTTTGTGAAATATTTTCAAAAGTGAATAATATTTATAACTGTACAGTATTAAGAACAACTACTGCATGATCTTATAAGTAACAGTAATATAGATAGATTTTTCAGTTTCAGTCAATAATCTAAATAAACAAGGGTTAAATATCTCGCTTAATACCAACATAGAATTTTCAGTCATCTTGTGAAAACATGAAAATGGTTAGTTACTTTGCAGAATGACTGATTTCACAATGCAACATGTGCAAATACTAATAATTGTATTGAGTATCTAATATAGCTTTTTCTGTAATTATTATTAATTATAATTAACTTTCATTGGGTAGATATGCAGAATTGCTAATATTCTTCTTATTTTACCATTTCTATGATAACCTGTAGATTAAATAATCAACAGCATCATTATATTTGCCACCATCACACCCTGGATCTTTGCTTATAACGACTAATGGGAGAGAATGTTTTAAAATTCAGGAAGAAATTTCATCTGGAATTGGGTTGACCATGTGAGTTCACCTAGATCTTCATACTCAAGTCATATAATGAAATGGGCCCTTGTTTTCTTGCCCATTACATTAAATCTACAAGAATTTCGCTTGATCACTTGCATCAATCTTCCACCTGTCATATAATTTCTCTCTACCTTCCTTTGGTTAAGCTGTCAGTAAAAATTACTCAAAACTCTTGCAATGATAATACTTCCATTTTCTTAAAGAATGAGGGGGCAGTGCCTGAAAACTACTTAAATTGTACAGCGTATACCAGTGAAGCAGGTATAAGAGAACATTCAAAGTCTGATGGGTATGAATAAAAAATAATACATACATTATTCTTGTAGTGAAAGGTAGAGTTGCTTTGTTCATGGATATAAGTGGAAAACAAAATCAGCAAATAACTGCAGTTGTTGCAGTTAATGTTTAAAAATTGGACATCTCAAATCAACATATAAGCTCCCTTTGGCATTAATAGAGCAGAGCTCATTCTTCCTGCTAGGCAGTTTTCATTTCTGATAAAGAATCTTCCATTTGCTTTAGAGATTGCCAGCTCTCACTGGCAAGAAGTCACACTTAACCAAGTTGAAGCCAGCTCACCTGCCAACATCCTGGTGATTTTGGCAAGCATATTGCAAACTTCAACAGAGGTTTTGCCTCATTAAACATTGTTGGGTGGATCTTTTCTGTTTTCTTCCTTATTTTGGATTGAAGGAGATTTATTTGCACTGATAATTGGTACAAATTTTGAGTTTAACTGTTTAGCTCCTTCAACTGTTTAGCTCGTTTTTTAAAATTATTTTTGTTTGCATGAGGGTGGTAGAAGTGACAACATCTAACCCTCTCAAGCCATGAAATCTAAAGAGATCTCAAGGTTTGTTCTGTTCTGCTTTAAAACAACCTTGACAATGGAGTTAGCCCTAGAAAGCACATCATAAGGGTGTGATGTTTCTTTCAAGTTGATACCTATAGTCTGATAACTGTGTGTGCTTCCTAGCCAAGAAGATTCCTAAATGCTTGAAGGAGAAAGGTTGTTATCAAATTTATGCATGAATAAACTAGCTTTTGCTGGGGAAAAAAGAAATAAACAACAAAGGACAGTATGGAAATTATGATTTTTTTTATCTCTTGCACTGGGTTTTGGAAAGTGCTAAAGTTATTTCAGCTGACAGTAATAGACAAAAACTCATGTTATATACTAGCAACAGTGCTATGCCATATATTAGCCTCATGGGAACTGAGAAGTCTTGCTCAGTAAGACTAACTTCAAAACTCTAGTGAACTTTTTTTTTCCAGACCTTCATGCCAACCATCTGTTAAAACATCTCTGCAGAACTAGCCATCTGTTAAGTACAAAATCTTCTCTAGTGTATGTGTATATATTTTTTTCAAGAATATTTAAGTTTTCTGTTTCAGCTGGTATTGTACCAACAAACATGAACAAGTGCATTATTCTTATCATGAAAAGTCTTGCAGTGTATTTTCCTGCAGATGGATAACTTGTAATACATTAGCCAACATTCACAGGCAAATGTCCTATCGGATATCAGGCAGACAACAGAACATTAATGCTTTAGCTATCCATTATATAATTCAAAACAAAAATTCTATTTCTCTTGTGACTACATAACTCAAGATTTATAAATAAATAATACCCTTTTCCTGCATTCAGCTCCAATTAACAATGTTAGAGCTAATTTAATATGGTTTAGTTTTTTGCACAGGTTATGCATAGAAAACTGGGAAACTGTACGGTAAAACTGACTTATGCATCAAACTTGAAAAAGAAAAAATCCAACACATTAAAAAAGACTTTTTTACAACCTCATTTGAGCCTTTGGGAGATACACTATATTGTCCATACTGAACTTGCTAAATTTTACTGAACTTGTTAAAGGTTTTGCAGTTGGCTGGTACTAGAAGGAAACTAGTTTATCAGTATGCTAGCAGGAAAATTGCAGAATTATTTGCTGTTGATTTATAACACGTACATTTTTATGGTAGCTTCAAATATAATTATCATTTTCAATTACCAAGAACAATAATCATATTTATTCTGTGCTGTATAAAATTACCAAGAGAAAGTTACTGGTTTAATCACATTAGCATTTTATTACATTGTAGTATAATAACACTATGCTGTAAAATAGATCATTTTCTAAAACTACAAATAGCTACTGAAGCAAAGTACATGTAAGAAAAAATGCTAATTTCAGTGAAGTGAGCTTTTGACATGATAATACTACAGAAGTGAAAATCTTTGTCTTTATTTTTACTGAAGTTTATTTTGGGCAATAATAATGAGCTTTTTAGAGCATTTGTTTCATTCAAAAGGCAAATTAATGTTCTAACTGGTAGCATGTTCCTGTATGACACAAAGCAAACATGATTAATTCAAAATTTGTAGTGATCAGATCTCAGAGAAATAAACAGTATAAAGCTTACAAGTCTTCTGTGATGTCTTGTATGAAAGTGCTTAACATACCTGCTTAACCCTAAGCACGTGCTTGAAAACTTTGCTTTATTGTACTAAACTGAATGATTTGCATTACTTGCTTCTTAACGTGGCTTTTGAATCATTCTAATGCATATATAGACTTATTTAAGGTAGTGGTATAAAGATGGTGTTTACCAACTTCAACTGTAGGCTTCCTTTAATAGCCAAGAGACAGACCCTGACTGTGGGCTTTGAGGAATCCCTAATGCTTACGAAGGGACCCAAAGCCAGACTCGATGTCCTAATTTAGGCACATCAACTGGATGCCCAAAATTCAGTGCTCTGCTGTGACTTGACAATCCTTTGCCACCAGGACATTTGCATTAGACTCTTATTGCTGAATTCTTTCAGCAAATGTTAAACTATCATTGGATATCTTCCTGTCTGGAGCACCAGACCTGCACGTGTGCAAGGCATTCAGGCTGCTCATTAGCCTTGCAAGATGGCATCTTCCTCACAGCAGTGCCTGGAAAAGTCCTGTATTAGCAGATGGACAGAGAGGAGCTCTCACTCTTCCTACTTTTAGAAATTTGGAATTTAAGACACACCTGTCCCACTGGCTGTCCTGCTGCATTCCACTGTCACATAAACAAGCTTTAAAATTTTTTCATTTGTTCTGATAGCTGTTTGCACAGATGTTTACTGCAAATGTGGTATAGGGGTTTCTCGTTTATGACTATTCAGAAACTTCAGCTAATAGATATATCACTTCCCTTTTAGTAACATTTCTTATATGGGGCACATCATTATACTTGTGTTTACTACTCTGCTTTGAAGTGCCACCACGCAGGACCCCTTGCTCTACATACTTCTGGTTCTGACTAATGTAGCATCTTATTCTGTACTTACGAAGGTAACATGAATTTTGCTATTGATTGCAGAGTAAGCCTCTGAGAGCTTGCATTTGTCTTTAACTACAGTCCTGAGGTTGAGGTAATTATTTGAGACACAATAATTGAAAGATTTAAATAGTGAGATTATAGGCAAGATGTTCTCAGTGATATTTAACTGGAATTTGATTGCTCTGCTCTTTAAAATGCGGTGCCACAATACATTTTCTTTAGGGCAGAATTTGCATCACATTAAGTTCTTGGTCTTCAACCTTGGTAACAGTAAGATGATTGCACTGTAGTTTGGTATTGCATCTAGGGACAATTATTTTAGAATTTAATATATATTTTTAAACGTTTTTAACAGTTAGTCTGGTGTACCTACTCTAAGCAATCTGCTTTCCTTGAGATATGTAGGCTCTTTTATTAAATCAGCTGATGAGCTATCATGTTTTTTTTTCTAAGTCATTCATAATGTTAGCAGGAGAAATTACGGTCTAATAGTAGAAGATACTACATTTACCTACAAATCTTTCCTTGTACTGCTTATATCATCATACATATGACAACACTGTTATTATTTCTGCTTAGATCACATACTGGATATTGTGAATATTCTGGTTCTCATAGAAAAGCAAAAGGTCAGATGGCTAATGAAATACAAGAATACAAATTAACATTTATAGCTTATTCTTATATGATTTATAATGAACAGCATTTTTGCTATTTTTAGTGAAATTGTTTAGCCTCTGTATCAGTGTACAACAAAAGAAAATTTGGCCCCAATAAGAGGAATGTGAATATGATATGATGTAACTTTTTAAAATGCAGAAAAGCCTAGTAATCTCATAAAAGGTAACAGATAAAGCTGAAGAAAGTCTGAAATAAAATAAAGACAGGGCATACTTTTACAGTAAAATGCTTAAACTTCTTTAGATCTCTTTTGCTAGTTATTTGTATTTTTCTAGTTAAAGTSCTACTAGGTTGTTCCCTCAGTATGGAAATTAGTCCAGTTTACAAACACATTTATTATGTTTCACTTAACCTATTGTTTGCGCTGTCTCCAAAATTGGCTTTTAGGCTGGACCCGTTCCATTCTTGTCTGGGAAATATCTATATTTTACACAAATATCTTGCAGAGAAATTGAATGATATTTTTTTCAGAGAGACTTATCCTACAAAAATGTATGCTACAATGATTGTTAAGTACCTGTAGTGCAAGGTTATGTATGTATGGGTGGTGCCTCTGACCTACATTAAACCCAAGCTGAGTGTTTACTGAACTACTATTTTTGGAGAATCTTACAAAAATCTGGTGAATGATTCATTTCGTTCCCCCCAGTCCAGTGACAGCTAACCACTTCTTTGTGGTGCCACATACTAGATCCCTACAGTGAGCATCTGCATGCTGAATCTGCTTGATGAAAAGTAAAAGATTACCCTCTCAGCTTGTCAGAATAGACTTTTGATATACTCATTGCCAGAACAAGTGGACTTAGTTTACATGCCATGTACATGCACACACAGCACCTGTCCACCCACAGGGCTACGTGTGATTATTTAGAAAGGTCTGTTCAGAGTAACTGGCTAGAGAATTGAATTCCTTTCTTACCAAGACAGTGAGTATAGAGGATGGATAAGAGGGATTTTCTTGGTTAAAAAAAAGCAAACCCCAAAATTACTATAAAAGAAAAAATATTTTACCACCTTTGTGGATAACCTTGGTTAATTAACTCATTGCCTGGTAAGGTAGTGTCCAACAGAGGAGAGAATGAAGGGAAAGGAGTGACTTCAATGTCTGGGACTAAGTTGCAATGTTTTCACATGGGCCAAATTCCTTTCATTTTAAGTGTTACCCCCAGTTTACACAAGTTGTAGAAAGAAAAAGAATAAGCCTGAAGTGTGCTAGATGGCACAATGGCTGGAAAACAAAGGAACGGATTCACTGGGCTATCTCAGAAGCATTGTACTTCTCTAGCGATAGACAAGCACACATGGGTCCCATGTAACTGTCAGCTAGCTGCAGGTAAAGCAACTATAAGTTGCTTTATTTTCTAGGAGTGCAAAGAACAAGGAGAAAGCTGATTAATCTATGCCCAGATCTGTAAACATCTGCATATTTCAATATAAGGGTTAGATAACACAATGATATTGGTGCAGGAAGGAGAAAAGAAGAGCTGCCCGGGGACTGCGGGACACGAAATCTGTGCTGTATTATCAGATACTTACCGGTAAAGGACTGAGAGGAGGCTAGCTTCCCTGCTTGCTGCTAAATCTTTTCTTGAAATGCAGTCACCAACATTGTTTATGTATTATTCTGGTGCAGAATCTTTGCTCTAGTCAGGTCCTTTCTCCCTTTCCTCTCAATCCCTTGAATGTTACCCAGTGCCCCCTGTTCTCAAAACATATCTACCTCTTTTTCCTTTGTTGAATTGTCATTCTTATTTCTCTTCAGTGATTGTATCTTCAGCATCCAAACAAGACTTTAGCCTGGTTTCCGCAGCCTTCTTTTCCTGGCTTAAAGCTGGAGCTGTTTCTTAACTCTTTCTATCCTAGCAAGTGTACTTAGGAAATTTGCCACAGACTATTCCTTTAAAAATAAGTGGACAACCCCACCCCAATAAAAACCCTAATACAAGAATACATCACAAAAAAATCTATTATATTTTTAAGGCAAGTATATCAAGAAAGGACACAGACTTTCTAAAGGATAGCCATGTGCAGCTTCTAGAATATAATAGTGCCATGTAGTGCAGAAGTGCAGATGACACTGGCCAGGAGCTGATGATCATAATGGCTGTTGGAGGTAAATTTGCACCAGTGTATTAAAAAAAGGCACATTATGGAAGAAAGTAGAAGTAACTCCTAATTTCATAAATGTCAAARCCATCAAGTTAAACAGAAGAGACTAGAAAGATAAAAACCCATATACAATCAACTGCCTCTCATTTATTACACAAATGTATTTAAATGTACATGTGAATTAAATATAAATGAACAAGGGTTGAAGTCAGACACAGTAAATAGATCCTGCAGGCCTCTGCTTATCTGGCCAGAAGAGAATCAATAGCAAAGCTGTGAAAAGTTCAGTGACTTATTTTCCAAACACAGACCTAACCAATGGCAACCTGGAAACATAAGAACAGCTTTAGAATTGGAAATTGATTCCTCTCAGCTGATAACCTGTTTCCAATGTCCTGGAGGAAATTACAGACTTCCCTAATTCAAGTGTATGTGTGAGAAACTTCTTCCTTCACAACAGGTGAACGAAGTAAGCTCTTGATCCCAGGGCTTTGAAAGTCACTGTGATTTTTAGCTTACCTAATAACATTAAATACTCCAGATGGCATGTTGACTTTTTATGTGGTCCATTACTGCAGACTAAATGCACCAAAAGTTAGGTAGTTGGCTCTAGTATATGTGGAAGGAATAGATGTTCTMTCTTTGGTCTGTCCAGCTTTTAACTAGTTACGTGATCAGAAGTCTACAGAGCATGAGAAAAGATTGAAGAAATTTGATTTATTTAAAGCTAAAGAAGAAAAGATTGGGGAAAGAAATAATCATTTTCAAATTCATAGAAGGCTGTTTAAAAGAGAAAGGTAAGAATCTATTCACTATGCTCAGAAATCAAAATAATGGGCTTAAACTGCAACAAGGAAAAATATTTGGCAGAATTTTCTGACAGTTTGCCTAGTGAAACTGAATGCTGAAATTTGCTCTCTGGAAGGGCTGATGAATCTCCAGCACTGAAAATCTTTTTTTTTTTTTTTTTTTTAAAAAAAGGTCTTTTATGTATGAACATAATTGGGGCAGGAAGAAAGCTTGGATGAACTTTTGAGGTCTTTTCTGGCTTTTGGTTTCTTATGATTCTACAACTTCATGTAGTCAAATAGCGTGACCAAATCCTGTACAGCATGATGAAAAAAAAAAAAATTAGAGAAACTTAACTGTAGAGAATATGGGAAGCTAAACCTATGATGCTAATGGCTAACATCATTGTTCTGAAAAATCAGATTAATTCTCCAAACAAATGGCAAAAGCTGAATTCATGTACATCAAATCAACAAGATACCAGAATCATCTTCCTGATTGTACTATTATTTCTGCAGCTTAAAATTACCACAAGCCTAATCTAACTAACTGCTGCATTGTTATTCTATAGACTACTAAATATGACAATACTTATCTCAGTGCAACCTTCCAATTTGTTTTTATCCTTCCACAGATTTCATCTGTCTTGAATTTCATTGGCCTGTCTTGTAACCAGCTTTGTAATTATTAACTGTCTTAGGCCTCCCAGTTCTGCTATTCACAAGTTTGTCGGCCAAAATAAAGCCATCCCAACCCCCCTGCTCAATTTGGAGCCCTTAGCTTAAGACCAATTAACATAAGGACCATTCCAAGCCTGAACTAATGAAAGGCACTTATTACTTCACATTCTGTTTATATCAGTAAGCCTTCCAGAGTGGACAAGCCCATCTGTACTGTTCTTCTATTTCAGTCTCAGAAAAAGTAATTCTGCTCTCAGTACTTGAGCCTGCTTCTTTTCAGATACACCTGAAACTTCATCTATGTTGCTTCAGATTCTCATTCATCGATAAATTCATCACCTTGGTGGCAACATTGCTCTTCTCCAGCTATTCTTGAGTTGCCCTTTGCGATTATGATGATTGATAAATCTCTTGGATCAATGCTATGAGACTTTTATCACAGGTATTTTAATACATATTTTAATGATGGATATGTCTGAAGTGAGATGCATAGTAATGACATGTTGTGAAGCCCTATTCTGAGATCATTATCCTTCTGATCTTTGAAGGTCTGATTATGAAGAACTCTTATTTCCGTGGTAAACAGGTGCTAATTTATTCTCAGCTTCCTTTACTCGTGGTAGTCACTCCTTGTATGAACTAGAGACTTACTAGTTATTGCTGATATTCTTGCTCATAGAAATATAGGCAACTAGAGGAAACGTGGGGATAATTTTCTAGATTTTGGGAAAGCTAGCTGTGTAGTTGCTATTTGCTGACCATGCTGATAGAAACTTCTCCAATAGCAATGGGCTGTGAGAAAAAGAGTGTGTATAAAAACAGAAGGGTAGCTGGTCTATGGGATGCTGTAGGGATGCAATAGGGCTGAGAGAAATGGGTTAAACCAGACACAAGGTTGTGAGAGACAGAAAAGAGAGAAGAGTACCAAACAACAGACATCAGGGGAAAAGAATACAGATACTTTCTGTTCAGGGGTCTGAGGGTGGAGATTAATCATAGGGTTGGGAGGGGTGTAGGGCAGCTGACACGTCAGGTAACTTAAAGCAGTTAGTTATGGGGCTGGTTTGGGGTTAGTTATGGAGCTTTTGGAGCATAGAATTGCTGGCTAAGGCAGGGGCTGAATTTAGCTGTGCCTGACCTGGCCTGGCCAGATATTGCTGATTGGAGTCCCACACCCTGTGGTAGGGGTGAAGAGYGGTGCACACTTAGCAAAAAAGAAAAATATATCAGTTCTGGAATAAAAAATGTCATCCATTACTGCAATACATTAGGGGAATGAATGCATTCTCAAACAAGATAAAGACCCTGCTCTTCAGGATATCGAATAAATAAATCACATGCTGTTGCATCACAATTTTTCCTTGCTTGTGTACAAAGAGAACATCCCCAAGACTTATGAATCTTTCTAAAACAAAATACTTGTTGGATTTCTTCTTTATCATTTATTTATTCAATAGCCTGAAGTGCAAGGGTGTCCTTTAAGCAATGTGAATACAATGGAGGGGAAATGACTGTGTGAGTACTACCATATCAAGATACCTGGAACTTTTTCACTGCATGACACATTACTAAGGATACTCCCATCAAACTGTTGGCATGCTCTAGCTGTCCTAAAGCTGAGCTAGTATAATTACTCCCCATTTCATGTCACTATAGCTGCTTACATGCTTTGTGAATTGACCATTTACTGTTAATTTTTGTATTTCTTCCTTGTATCAAATATATGAACCGTAGGCATACTTTGCTTTTCACCAAGCACTCGTCAAGCTTCCTTAATAGCCTTATGTAACGGACTTTATCAAAAGGCTTTATCAGAAGCTTCTTCAATTAGTTAATTTTAATGGAATACTTTCAAGATGAAAAATGTGGTATAAGTGCTCAGTAGTGCTGTTATATTAAAAAGTTCTTTTATTAACCATTCATTTTAAATGTTTTTGTTACATATTTTTAGAAAAAAGTATTACCTACATTCAAAATGCTTAGGGTTATAACCTGTCCCAATGGAGATATCAAATTAGGAAACAATTTTTTAAAAATGTAATTAATATGCAGAATTTAATAACAGAAAAGTTATTTAATTTTTTGTTCCATGAATTCCTTTGTGTGCCTAATTTTCCTCCTTTCGGTCTCAGATTCTTGGGCCTTCATTTGGCTATGCAATAGTTCTTTGCTGTCAATTAACGGTAGCCTCTCTCTGTGTGTGTGCGTGTGTGTTTACCARCTAGACTCTGGGCACAGCTAGCTATTTCTACTCCTTCCTTGAAACAGCACCTAGTTTTCAATTTACTATTCAAACTTATTCTGTTCCTAATATTTTGTTTTCTGACTCAAAAGCAACAGTACAACAAAACTTCTTTGGATGCTTCTGTCTGGGCATTTCTTTGCTTAGAGAGGAGGCACTTATGCCTTATTTCCTACCTAGAACTAACTGTGCTCACCGGCCAATATGAGCCAAATCCTTTTAATTAGCCTGACTCTTTGATGAGATAACAGACTCTTATAGATATATACACACAGATGCATATTGAGCCCTACAACCTGCTGCAGTTGCACTAATTTATAATTTGGCATGGTCTGGTGCTACATTTTTGGGTTTCTTAAATGTTTCCTCAGTTTACCATGCAGATGAGGTAAGGAAATAATTTCATAAATTTTTAATAATGTAATAAACATAAATAATTGTATTTGCATAATCATCCTGTGGCATTTCTGCACATCAGACTATTCAGATTGTTTTTTCTCAGAACTGATCTCTATTAATTTGTGGGGGATGTCACAGGTCATTTATCTGAACTGGGCAAAATGGGAAATTTATATTTCAGATATATGAAATCAAAAGGCTTGCTGAGCCTAGTACTCAGTAAATAAAACTAAATGGGCTTCTCAGACAAAGCAATTTCTTCCTTAGAGCTACAGAGAGAGAGAGACAGAGCGTCATCACATTTCCTCTTCCTACTGCTACCCTGCTGACTAAAAAGTTGTTCATCTCCAGAGCTTTACTGCCAGTGGTTACTGACTCCTCTGGTCCCCCGCTTCAGCTACTTGTGGGATCACTTCAGTCCATATAAACCAGATTAGTATGGATAYACCTTTTATTCTTTTTAAGCATTCCTGGTTTGTTGTGACTGAAAAGCCTGGGAAATACTCATATGGCAGTTCAGAGGGGGAACAGTTGCCTCTGGGGCTGCAGACAGTAATCTTTCAACCAGTGTATCTGCAGCTGGAAGAAGATTGTGTCTATGCCAATGATATGACTGTAAAGATTTAGCTCCAGGTTAACTTAATGCATAAATGCATTCATGTGTACAGATTAAAGTCCTTGTTAAATCTGTATATGGTTAGGCCTTAGGCTATGACTAGGACTTGCAGTGTCAAAAATTTATAGTGGAACATCCTAATTGGAACTACAGTGACCACGGGAAATTAGTCTGATGCAAGTTTTGCACTGATTTTTTTTTTTTTTTGCCAGTGTCCCTCAACTCTGTTGGGCACAGATTTACTATAGAAGGGTGAATGGAGAATGGGAGAATGTGTAACTACAGAGAAAAAGAGCCCTCTAATACCACTCTCTGCTGCACTGTGTGTCCTCCTGCGTCATGTGATGTGGTTGCAGCTGAGTAGCTCCTCATTCAAAGCTGATACATATTCACTCTAACTTATTAGCGCAGTGGTGGCTTATAGATGTTGTAATGTCTAAAACATGTTAGCTTTCTGGATAAATAGAGATAACATCATTCATTTAGTGGACAAAACTCATTCTTCATCAGCTTAGAGTAATGTATTTGTAGAGTGCTTTAGTCTATTTGGTCATTTTGATTTACTTAGTGGTAAGTCATGATGTTCTGTGTTATATTGTAAAGGCCAGATCTAAAAGGATATGTTCTGAAATAATAACCCCACAAAGGTATAACTATCATTCTGAAAGATCTTACTTAGCTACCATATAATGAGAGCCCATACTTTATAGGAAATCTTTACAGTCTTTATGTTCCTCATGTGACTGGAACTGTGTCTTTGTGAATCTTTTAAATTGTCCCAGTTTCAAGTGGCTCTGTAGCCATGTCATAATTAGGTCTATTCAGGATGCTGTCAGTGTTTCTCTTCAAGCCCCTGGAAACCTCCGCCTAGATGATATTCCAGATGATCTGACAGAACTAAGTTCCTAATGAAGAGGAGTGGCAATTGCTACTTTCCTAAAAGCACAGAGGGAAGAGGAGGCTGCGGGTGTCTTTTCTAGAATTTCCTGTGACAGAACATTTCCTGGGAAGGTAARAGGCCCAAGTTCAGATTTCCTGTTCTGCCAGAGTAGACTCAAACTCACATCTCCAATGAATGTGCTCTAATTGACAGTGTTTGAAGTAGTCTTAGATGAATAGAGGGTGAAGGTGTGCATAAGAATCCCAAATGCCTAGTCTAATTCAGCAGTGGGAAGCAGGAGCTGCAGTGCTAAGCAAGATAAAACCACAGTCTGTCTGTCCCTTTCTCTGTCATGGGTGAAAAAGCTAATACCAGAGGGTCTGTCAGCCCAGCAAATAGAGACTCAATAAGATACAGTGACTGGAAATGAAAAMCAGATGATTCAGAGAAGTGAGGCACATTGCACAGTGAGATGAATTAACCTCTGGAACAAAATTTTTTTAAGGATAGGCCATGAAGTCTATAAACCAAAATCTCTCTCTTTCCGAATGAGAGGCTGTTTTCCAAGCAAAAATTACATACAAATGCTTTAGAAAAAACTAATACAGCATGCAGTGTATTATGTTGGATTTTGGAAGATAATCTTCACTGATGTGAACCCATGGAAAATCAAACTTTCTTTCTTTAATATATCACATGAGCCTGACTCACAGTACAGACAGTAGAAATGAGGACTTAAATATTTTTAAGAAGCTGAGCCAAAATACCTCCACTGGCCTATTGAACTATGCTATTTTTCACCTCTCCTTTTACAACCCCAAAACACAGCTTCTTAACAGAGCCCAGAGTGTATTCAATTGTTTTGCTTCTAATGGGCAAATATTTTATTTAAATATTCACTTTGGTGCAAGAGTCGATGCTGATCAGGATGCTGCCTGTAAGAACACACTGTACATTTTGTAAGACAAATCTGCACCATTTTGCAAGGCTGGGTCTTAGTCAACTATTGCTGTGTTGCTTCCACTACCTTTCTTGGGCTCTGTTT
This sequence comes from Apteryx rowi, assembly GCF_003343035.1. Lineage (NCBI taxonomy): Eukaryota > Metazoa > Chordata > Aves > Apterygiformes > Apterygidae > Apteryx > Apteryx rowi. Next base: position 176,916 of record NW_020450769.1, read on the forward strand.
TCTAGCCTTCTTGAGCACAATACTAAGCACTACATAGTTAACTCTTCTGTCATCAGAGTTCATTCCATAAAAGCATTAATTTACATGACATAATCCAGAACCACATCCTTATTATAGATTGTAGCAACTGTGATAAAAGCGTGGCTTTCACATATTTTGATTTGTTGGCTTGGATCCAGTTACTGCTTTAACTGTATATTTATCAAGAAAAATCTCAGTTTTGTTTATGGGCTGAGATAGGTTGCCATGCTCTTACTTTACAGAATATATAGATACTGCCTACTATCATCCCAATTCTGAAGCCACTGTGAAGAATCAGATTTTTGCCATTGCTGCCTCAATAGTGGTAGGCTGGATCCTATACTGTATTTACTTAAGTGGTATAGAAAGTGAAAGATCAATCTGATTAGCTAGAACTCACTATTCACAGAGGCTCTGAATTTAATGGTAAGCCTAATATAGTACTCACTGGCTTGTTGTTGTTTTGTGAGCAAGAATCTTTTTGTTATTTTTAAAATACCCCAAACCAAGAGAGAGAGAAAAAAAAATTAACAACCACAACAGAAGATCTTGCCTCAACATAAATGCAGAGTTTTTCACTGCATAATCATCCATTTGTCTTTTGCATTGCCGCTGGAGATTCATGTTAATTATGCTCATTCATCTGAACCAGCCACAGGGGAAGTTCTCTAAACAGCTTAAGGCACTCTGGCTGCAGAAGGGACTGCTTTTATTCTAATCTGCACATTGTATTGGTCACTTAACTTGCTAATACTTGAGCAGTCAACAGATGAACACACCTGCAATATCAAATGGTAAACTAAATATGGTAGCAAGCTGTATATACATTAAAAAATACCAAAATTTAGAGGAGCTTTGAATCTCCAAGGCCTAAGATTTCTTTTAAAAATGTAATTTTAAATAAATACAATATTTCCTATAGAAACAAACAGTAAAGGAATCTTAAAGTTCTACTGTCAAATACCCCCAAACTTAGGAAGTGTCAGAATTCTAATTGCCAATTTCTCCTCAGTGACATGAGCAAATTAAGATATGATCTTCGATTTCATTGTCAAATGTTATATTTCTTTCATAAAATTCTGTCCTTATTCAGTGCTTAGTATGAGCATTATTTTAATACAGGCAAAACAACAGTGCCTCCATTCTGTTTTAAATGGATTAACTGGTTCTGCTGAAATTTCATTTATAAACCCCAACACAACCATATATAGCCATAATACGCAAAAAGTCTTTCCCTTCTCTTAGAAAAGCTGCAAACAAATCAAAGCAAGATCTTATGAAAGAAAACATTAGGCAACCTTTATAATTTGTTAAAGGTTGGATGGCCTTGGAAATATTGAGAAGTTTGTAGTAAAGGAATGAAATTCATTTGTGCAACCTTCAACTATAACAGTCTAACAGGCTTTTTGTGTGTGTGGCATATATACTACTCAAGGAGTAAGACCTAAATAAATTGTAAGGGATTACATTTGAGTTAACAGTAGTCATTTGAGTTCAACAAATACAACGTCCTTCCTGTAAGAAAGGGTATCAAATCCACATTTGTCTTCTTACAGAACATGATATTCAAAGGAATTGCATCAAATAAGACAAATTAATTCAAAGGAGTTCCTCTGAGAGTAGGCACCAGAGCCTTAACTACTCTAGGCATACAATGACTTACACCCCCCAAAGGCAAAAAGATTCTTAAATTTTTAATATTTTTGGCTTATCATTGTGAGAAATTTCAATGCAATATTGATTGAAAAGAAGTAGTTAAAAATACATTGTCCAAAGTTAAATATAAAATACCTTAAATTATCTTTTTACATGCCTGACTGTTTGTCCTTGATCTTACTGACCTCACATTGGAGCCGATATTTGGGCTTGTGTATCAAAGACRTAATCTATACAAAAATGCCATTTCTGGCTTGTCAAAAATAGCTGTGAAAAAGAAATGCTACTGAAACAGACAGTGCTCCAGAAAAGGAACTTCCATTGTACTTGAGACAACAACCGACCTGCTGGATACAGGAGTGGACACCTGCTTACCCTGACTATGCCTCACRTCTGCCCATCTCATTCCAGAACAGGCTTGAACACTCTTTTCTGTCTTAATACAGCATATATACAAGTTTGTCAGACCACAGACTCAAGTGCCATAAAAAGCAGATGACATATTCACAAGAAAGAGCCACAATCCTACAGCTAAGCACAGGGATAAATGCAATCAGTTCATGGAAGAACAACCGCCTGGCAAAAAGTGCACTGTGGCAAGGCAGAGAGAATGCTCTAGGCAAAGCCAAACATCTTTTAGTGTTTTATAGCTCCTCTGTAGATAATTTGTCTGGAAAAAAAAAAACAACCCTCTGTTGTTCAGTTTAGTCCATAATTCAGGAGGTTCTCCTTAAATTTTCACTGGGTAATGTTTTTTGTCATATTTGATCATCTAGCAGAAAATATACAGCCCTGTGCAGCTGTATACATCTATACAGATGGGGGTGGAAGTAAGACCTGACTTCAGTTTTTCATGACAGCTCTATGAGATACTGCAAATGTACGGTAAAAGATTATAATGGGGCACGATGCCTTAAATGTCCAGAATATTCCAACTGATTTAGGACTCTAGCTTATCTTTTCGTTACAACAGTGAGTACTCTGGAACTTTAGAACCCATGTCCAAGATATCTAAAATATTTCYGAGAGTTTTTTTTAATGAAGACTACGGTAGGGAATTTTGTTCAAAGTATCAGTATTTTGTTCAAGTATAATAGTACAAGAAAACACAGTATAATACGATAGATATAAAGATAATCATTGAGAGTGGTAGAATCTCCCTGATGGCATGATCTGAGACAGTGAAATCAATTATGAAAGGGAAATGATAGGTATTTCCAATTTGAATTTAAAATGTTTAATTTTGATTTTTCTTTAATATAAACCACAGCAAAATATGTTTTTACTAACCTGTTTAACATAMTTGTCTGTGAGAAACACACAACCCAGCCATTCATGAGTATAAAAACATAAAAAATCAAAACTTGCCAATACAAGCCTCACAACGCTTCTCTTTTTTTGCAGAATGTAAAAGCCTACATGGAGGCTACTACATGGAGAGGGGGACAGGACTTGTAGTAGTGTGTTGAAGAAAAGAATAGACAAAATACTAACATCGATGTGAAGAAATAGTGGGTGAATAGCCTCCAAAAACCCTGTCTGTTGACAAATACAGAATCAGATCCCTGGGTGCCAGATGTCTGTGTAGCTATAGACTCCATCTGTAGAACATGCTATAATGCCATATGCTACTTCCTTTATATCAAATGGTGGTATGATTACATAAAGGATTTATGGAAAAACAGCTCAGTTACCATCTCTCACTGTTCTTTATTCCCTCACCTTTCTCTTTTCGTAATTACTGGAAAATAAATTCTGTAGGCAGCTATCTTTCTCAGACTCACTTTTCCCCCCCAGAAAAGAGGGACACTGCACTGTTAAGCTCTGAGGAGTTAATTTCAGATGTTACTTGGTATTTAACCTGGTAATTCTACCAATCACTGTTCTGCAAGTACATGGCCCTTCATTTTAGGGGAATAGCATTATTGTCATAACATACTTTCATACATTTTAATTTTGCAGTATATTACAAAACTATATTTAACCATATAATATAAATATATTAAATATAAACAGAGAAGTTTTGAGTGGTACCTGCTTTGYCAAAGTAGTGACAAAAATTAATTAAGAGGAAGTGCTTTTTTTTAAAACTTACATGCCTGTGGAAACACTGATAAGCCAAGATTTCATAATTTTGTACTAGCTAAATTGAATAGTTTATGTTTTCTTATGATAGTCCCCACAACATGGCCATCTTTTCATTACAGAGACAAGTTACCTATTTAAAAAACAGAAGTTGATAAAACTCACAGAGTACATTTAGTTTGAATGAAGAGTGTGGCTTCTCTCATTATCAAGTCTCACTCAGCTTTATAGCTTCTCTGTGATATTTTGATTATGAATGGAACTATTATGATCATAATATAACTGAGAGCAGCTTCAAGATTTCTTTATTTTCATCACTGGTTTGTTTTTTTCCCTTATATATCATTTTGATTGACCTGAGATCTCAGAATGGCCATTTAGACCTGAAATTTAGGTATCCTTTAGACCTGAAATTTAGGTATCCTTTTGTCAGCATGGTCCTGGAGTATCCCCATGTTCTTGGCTGAGGCCAATGTGCATTGGCATTTATTTTTGATGTCCCCTATTGCTCTTATTGTGTCTTATTGCTCTGAAGCAATGGCAATGCTGAATCAACGTAGAGGTCTCTGTGTAAATCAGAATGCAGTATTTGGTCCTGTTCTCTGCCCTTCATAAAGCTTCACAATATTCTTGTAACCCTCACTCAGTTCTGGTTCTTTCACTTCTCCATAAACTGGGTAATCTCATTTACATCAGTTTGTTTATTTATTTATTTATTTACTTATAGGGCAATAAAAATAGTGTAGGTGGGAAGAAAACCCAACTGCTTTTTTTTCACTTGTGTTGTTCTTTTATTTATCCTTTTAAAGAGGGTAGCAAGGGATAACATATATGTATATTTTYGCTTTAATTCCCTTTACCATTCTTCAGAATTTTCTTTGACCAAAACTTGCAAAATACAACAATTCTTTATTCTTTCAAATTGCAAGTCTGTTGAATTTCTTTGGGAAAATGAAAGGTTTTTTTAAAAAGAATATTATTTATACCTGATCTGTTGAGGTTGTGATAAGAACCTGAAAACAATATGGACCATGAACAAAGGTGACTCAGGATCAGGATTTAACAGAGTAAAATAGCTCAGTATGTAGCCTTACTTGCTTTTAGATGACTAAGAGATAGGCATCTTGTCTTAGCTAATTTTTTAGCTAACTTTCGCTTAGCTGTCCAATACAATCAGGAGTAACAATAAGCAACTTTTCTGGGTAAATTAGCACCCCCTCCCACCCCAATAACTATCAGAGTACAGGATGAGTCAACCTCTGGAGGTATGTGTGTCCCCACAGACACTACTACAGAGAGAGACTAGAAAATAGATTAGACATCAATTTTAGACCTCTAAAGTTAAATGCAATAAACTCTATTCTTTCTGTCTAACCAGGTCATCTTTTATATATGAATAACAATTTGGATTTGTGTTGAATGAATCTTCACAGTTCTTTGATTTGCAAGACAAGAAGATTCAAGAACATTATTTCTACAATGTGCTGTATCTTCAGTTGAGTTTTCCTTAGTTTGAGGTTGCTGTTAGATGTGCTTGTCTTCTCCTAACATAAGCTAAACAGAAGCTAGAGTATTCTAGACAATTTTTTATTCCTCAGCAGTCTCTTCATTTACAGTAGTTCCAAATGAGTATATGAAAATCATTCTTTATGAGGGAAGTTTAAGCATCATGACGAATAAAAAGAGGTAATATAATTTTCCCTCTCTTTGTTAATTTTATCACTTGTTAGATTTCCTCAATGGTTTTTTTTGATGACCACAGTTCAAACTGATTTGCTTTATTCACTGTCATATGTTGTTGGATTTCATAAACTATCCGGCATGTAGCTGATTTCTTCCTAGTGACTGCTGAGGTGTTTAATCTACTGGTGACTTTACTTTTCCATCTAATCTATTTTGTTTTTTTATGACCACTGTGATTTGGTCCTTCTGGATATACCACTACTAACATTAAAATTCAGCTGTCTTGATCTCCCATGTGGTATTACAAAATAAATGAAGTGGTAGACTTCTGTAATCACTGTAGCGCAATTAGTGGTAAGAGGCCCCCTAATGTCACAGACACAGTACAAGTTTTTACTGTGTTACATTCAGGTAAGGTCACTTTGGACATGAGTACTACTTCCCAGTGTGAGTTGGAACCAGCTTCCCAAGAACCACCTTCCCCCCTGAGAACCCTTGATAGAAGTCACGGTTCTACCTCCCCTTGCATTCTACCAGTCTGGCGCCTTTCTTTTCCTTTGATTTGGGATTGCAAATAGATTAGCAAAAAATAAGTCAACCTGTCATCTTAATCTATGTTGACTAGCAGAAAATGGGAAACTTAATATTAGTTTCCCAGTTGGGGGGGCAGGGGAGAGGAGGGGAAAGAATGTCCATAAACTAACATTTTGCATTTTCTCTGTTTTGTAGTAAAAGATCCTCCAGAACTTCATTTCTGTCATCATATAGTACCAAATGAATCCACATGCTAATAACACTCTCAGATGCCTATATGTGACAACATGAATCAGAAGGCAGTAGAGTAAATTACTCAGGAGAGTCCAAGGGAATACTGGTAGAAATACTCTTCCAAAGTAAATGCTCTCAAAAAAACAGATCTACAGAAAATTAATAGCAGAATTGCAAAATCTCAGCTTCAGGTACCTTCCTCATTCACTAGAATCTTCATACAGCATAAGTAAGGAGTTAACAACCCAGAGGTTTTTGGCAACTATTTTAAGATACGTCTCTTGACTTTGTTGGGAAGTGCATACATTAGATTATGTGTCAAAATGAAGTTACCTGCTCACAGAGCTTCTGTTAAGTTTAAATCAGCTGTTGTTCTGTCCTTGTTTTAAAATGTCCAGCTTGATTCTTGTCTCCCATATGGCTTTTGGAAACATTTTCCCAGGACTATGACAAACTGTCTCAGACATCTGGTGTAGAAACTGGTAAGTTATCTGTGATATCAGTAACATTGTGTCCACACCACAGTGAATGGCACAAATACAGCCACAAAAGAGGTTTTTATATCCCTTTGTGGAATTTTAATTTCTTCAACATAGCTCTTAAAAGTTTTAAAGAATCTTGTCTCCTTGGTTAATTCAAAAGTTCTCTTTTTGCCCATAACGATATAACTTTAAGTGCAAATACTTGAGTGTATATATTTCAATTTATATTGATGTGGTCTGGCAGCTGAAAGACTATCACTGACTTTAATGGGAATTGATTAGATCCTGCTGGCATTTATGCAAGTGAAATTCAATTGCTTGAATGTGTGCAGAAAATGATCATAAACACCAAGCAAGTGTAGCAGAAAGGAGTTCATTTTTAATCTGAATCACTGTTTGTGGAAATAAACATATGACACGCACTCCAGTCTGATGGGGATAAGGGAAGTAGAGGTTAGTAAGTAAACCAGTTAGGAGAAAATTTTAAAGATAGCCTTGGAGTCTAATGAGGGGGAACACCACTTGAGGATTTCTGCAAAATTATTATCATTTGATAGCTATTGTCATTTGCTATATCTTACTGAATATGTTCAGTGATGGTGCATTGTCCACTTTCCCCATTGACTTCCATTATGCTCACTGGATCATATTCAAAACTTGAATCTATACTGGCATGGAACTGTGCTGGAATTTGTTGCAGGGGCACAGGAGAACTATCATTTTTGGACTGCATGGATGCTTTGAGCTCAATTATCTTAATTTGCTTTGCTGGCAAGAGAACTAATAAGAGCTGTTAATTCCTTATTTGATATATTCCTTGTTACATTGTGTACTCTTCYGCAGAAAATTGCCCTGCTGCAGCAATGTGAAACACTTCTAGAACAAGTGAAAGAGAACACAGCCTGTCATATTTTTAAACAAAATGTATGTTCTTTTCTACAAGTTAGTACTTCGGTGTAAATAACAGGGTAGTGGGGCATGACTCACTATCCTCAGGATGCATCACTTAAATCTATTTGTGTACTTTTATAATGTAGTATAATTTCTGAAATACTTAAAGCTTTTTTTTAACTTCATACTTACCAAAAAAATGCTTATATAATTCAAATTAAAGTGAGACACCACATAAAAAAAAAAAAGAAAGGTTAAAACTTAACTTTCAAAAGACCAGATTTTGCAGTCCTTCCCAATCTCCTCAGGATTGTTTTCTCTGAGTAAGACTTAAGAAAAAATTTTCTTAATYTTTCTCTGAGCCATTACCTTTATAAATAACTGAACTCAATGGCTTGTTTTTGCCTCTTTCCCCAGAATATCTTGGCACTATGGATACTGATTAAGTTTCTATTGTCACTTTTTTCCTGTTTGTTTTTTATGGCAGGAAACATTGCTGGTCTAAAACTCTATTCCTTGCACATTCCGAGCACTCACTGCTTGCAATAGGAGCGAGAGCTAGCCCGTAATAGCAGAGTTAGAAGACCACAGTGATGCTCGATTGGGGATTTTCCATTGTTTTGAAGTCTGACTTGCAGCACTGTAGTATCAGACTCCTCCTTTCACGCCTGAGGAAATTTGGAAAGCAGGTGGAACGTGTGAGGGACACATCACAGGAGCTAGCATTTRTTCCTTCCTTACTGACTTTATAACTGGCCCCAGTGAAATCAATGGAAGTTTTGCCTCTGACTTCAGGGAGGCCAAGATTTTCCTCTTGAGGGTGTGAATAGTGATGAGATAGAGCTACCCTTGTTTCAGATGTGTATACATTTGCTTTGTTTTATATTTCAAAGGACATCTATGTTTGCCAAGAGTGGGAATTTTGTTCAGTATTGCTGCAGTGGGGAATCACACTTGGTGTTCCCTCCCGCAGGTATTATTTTTGTTCTTTCTTGGTGATATTTTTCTTATTCTAAAAGATGCCATTCTGGATGGAAAATACAAAATAGAAAGAACGCTGAAGAATTGCAAATATTGCATGTTTAGGATTAGTATGTTTGGTATTCCTTTGAAAGAAAGTGAGTGGTTCTCTATTATTAGTCTAAGAAAAGTGTCATTGTTACGGTGAAGTCTTTAAGAACACAGATATGAATTTCTTTGGTGACTTGGTGAGGGGGTCATGGTTTGACCGCATGAATCCTTGACTTCTTAACACAGCCAGCTGAAACTCTTCAAAGCTCTACATACTTCTACTGTTTAAATTGCTGTACCTGACTGTTTTGAACTAGATACATACTTTGCTGCAAACAATAACCTGGAGTCAGTTTCCATCCACATTTCTCTTGAAGGCTAATGAATAAGCTGTTAACTAATTTAGTCTAATTGTAGCTCTGTTGTGTTAAAATATAAAACTAACAGTTCAGCTTTTGCCCTGAGTCTTTTAAATTATATTTTCACCCCTACTGAGTAAGAGTCTAATTAAAAGCTTTTAGCTTCTCATTGTGCATGCTGCTAAGTRATGTTGTTCATTTTAGCAGGATTCAGTTATTACTTGATTTAAACAGAAAAAAAAGGAAAACAACAGAACAACATATTTTCACTTTTTTTTAACCATTTGCTTTAAAGATTGTTCTGACTGTTAATTTGATTATTAAATAAACCCCATGAAGAACAGAAATACAGAAATATTTTCACATAACTTGTGTTGTTTTCTTTTTGATTTAAGAAGAGAAAATAAACCATAAACAATACATTTTCAGACAACATAATCAATAAAATAGCACATAGGAATTCTCTGTCTCATAACTACCCTTTGTCTGGAGAGCTGAGAATGGGTCGCTTTCATTTTGGATTTTTATTTTTTTATTTTCTTTTGTTTTTTTTTCTGTTATATGTTTCTAATTTTGCTAGTTTTTTGTTTGTTTGTTTGTTTTAGGATTATTCTTAAACTAGATCATTTCAGTGGCCTCAGCTGACAGAGCAGTGAACTGCAGTGAAGGATGAGGACTGGAGCAAGACAGAGAAGACTTCTTAAACAGCTTGCTACAGAAGACAGCCACGTCTTCAGGCATATAGTAGTGTCCACAAGAACATGCAAAATGCTGCCAGTGTCCTTCCAGCCTTGCTCTCTAGTCTTCAGTTAATTCAGGTGCTAACAGACTCATCAAGTTTGGAAAGTCTGTGAAGGGGAACTAGGAGAATTTTCAGACAGCCTTACCTGACAGTCAGTGAAGTGTTAATTTTCCTTGTCTTTTGCCTAGCCACAGGTAGGCATTGTTTACCATTAATTTTAAGCTGCGTGCTAATACTTAAATTAAAACTCTGCAGAGACTTTGTTTTTTAGTGCTTGAGTAGTCATTTGACAGCTCATGAAGTAGCAGGTGAGTACTGGCAAGATTAAAGACTAGGTGTTGTCCAAGGGTAAATGTACTTGGCAAGGAAATCAAGCAAATTTGCAACTAAAACAACTGGTCATGACGTGCTGTATTTAAAGTAAATGACACTTAGGGTGGCCCATTCTAACTGTATAAGGAGCCAAGTACAAGCTTGTTCTACATGCACTGACAAACTTTTGTCCTGGGGAAGAGGGGGTATTGGGAGGAAGGGTAGAGCAAAGAGGAGAAAATGATATAGGGTCTCAGAATGCAGGATTTTGAAAGACTGATGACCTGGGTTGCAGATATTAAGAGTACATCTATACTAATAAGTTGAACAGTAACAGCAAACAGGATTGAGCACTAGAACATTTTTGCCCATACAGTGAAATTTTAGCATGGTCTTTGACTTGAGCTTGGCTTGGGCCAAATAGTGTTCTTCCAAATAATTCCTAGGCTTGATCTGGAAGTTAGCATGCACCAAGAACTATTTTCAAAAGGCAGTTTGGATGGACCATCCTGTTTTGAGGCTAAAAGAGGTTAAGAGCATGGATATGGGCTTTTCTGTGCCAAATGTCCTCAGGGCAGCTAATGGGCCCAGACACTGTTTATATTACTCAGGTAGGAATAGTCTAAGAGTGTAAATGGAATCTGACCTTGAATGGGAATTTTTAACCTTGGCATAACACACAATAAGTGAGATTTTATGTATGCTTCTACAATGTATATATACACACCTAAGGTAGTCACAATAGACTCACTTTTAGTGAAATGGAGGCACATTTAAATGGCTCAGAAGACCTATCCAGTTTTAGATAATTGAGGTAATTAACTAACAGTCTCTATTTAGCCCCAAACTATTTGTCTTTGGGCTGCTTCTGGAACTGGCTATGAGATTGCTTGATTTTCTTTTCCTTAGCATCCATTGTACTCTTGTAGACCAGGTCATAGTGAGCTTAAAGGAAGCATGCTATAATGATATCCATATGATTGGTTGTAATCCATCAGCACACTTGAATTGTTTGGGATCACAGACACACCTCTTTCACACTGTGGATTTTAACCCAGGTCCAACACTCTTCTTTTGGACGTCTTCCTGATCTATACACCTGGCTCTGAGAGGGAAGTGATGTCATGTCTAATTCAGTCATTGAGGGACGTTGTTTACCACTTGCCAAGACATTCTTGCCTCTCATCTTCTGCTGTTTCTTCTGTAATTTTGCTGTGCTTTCTTCAGTATGTCTTTCCCCATCTAGCAAGGATCTTGTAACTGCAGCTTCACCCTGACATTGTCATGCTCAGATATGGGCCTGCCTCATCCCTGGTATCTCTGAAACCCTTCTCCAGTTTGGCATCTTTCACTGAACACTTCTCATGACTGTTCTTTGTGTTGACTAGTGATGACAGCCTCTTCTCTGTCACTTCCCTTCCTCTTTTATCTAGGCTCCAAATTGATTCTGGACACAGGCCAGTGACAGTGTTAAAAACAAAGATGCTTCATAAATTTCTGTGCCTAWATACACTTACATATAATTCAGCTCCCCCACTGGGTCAGCAGAACTGGCAGTGATATGTTAGCAGGAAGCAACACAGGTTGACTTGCTGTCAAGGCAGTCATAAGGGTGAGTTTACAGAGCTTGGAACTGTGAGGAAAACATGTTTTCACTTGACACTTAAGCAAAGCTGAGTTGGAGTAGCTGAGACATAATGAACATAGAACCTCTGCAAGATGCCATTTTTAGAGCTACTTTCCAAAATAAAAGTATGCCTTAAATCCATGACTGTGTTATTGTCTGCATTTAGACTCTGCTCTTTCAAATGTAATTTTACAAGCTACAATGAAGCACTTCCCAGCATGTAGCATTACTGTTCAAGTGTAGCTGTTACTTTTTATTTTTTCAAGTGGAGTTGAATAATTAGTAGAGGGCCAAGAATTTAAATTGCCTCATCTCTAGTAAATGTTAACAYGTGCCTCATATGGTTCTCTCTGAAAGTCTGCGTTATCTGGCAAGCAAACTGTATGTATACATATAATTATGTAAACACTCTCCCAAGTGTGATTCATGAAGATTTAATGCAGTCAGTGGAAGTTTTCTTGATAACTGCCCTCACTGTGGGTTGCTTAAGCACCCGTTCATCTAGTTATGAGTCAGATTCAGTGGGTATAGAGGGATGTGCAATCCTCTGCATGGTAAAAATGTTTTCTGCACCACTAACTGTATGAACTGGTCACCTCTTGCTTCAGTCTTTAACCTGCATGCTTTTGCTGACTGTAGCCATGATGTCTCTCTTCCAAAAGATTTATTCCTTCATTTCTATCTATTTGTGGTTAAAAATTCAAAAGAGCTGGCTATTAAATTGTACTCAGGTGTGCTTTAAACCATATGCCTGCCCCAATGCAGTTGACCTTTCACTATTAACACTTCAGCAGACATGGAGTCAGCACACTGCAAGGCACGCYCATTGCTGTGCTTGCCTCTCTGGAATTGCTCTGGATTTGCTCCTGTGCCTGTATCTTACACCTGTAGCCTCAATTCTGCACTAAGTCCGTACTTGCTACATAAACCTGTCAAAAACCATGCTAGCTTTAGAGATGTGAGAGCCTCCTTTTTTGGTGTTATTGGTGGAGCTGTTTAAGATATCTCTGCATTAAGTGAATCCTTGAATAATTTAAAGTTTAGTTCTATGAGAGGTTTGGAAGAGGCAATACTGTGTCTTCCAAAGGTTGGGTATGAGGAGCTGAACCGAGCTTTGGTTAGTAGTGTATTCAGGAGCCTATGCTGGCTTCTTGCACGCTTGCTGCAGATGTTCTCCTTGCATTCTAGCATGTTTTAATCCTTGAGAGATTCCCCATGACAGCCACTGGGGTCAACAGAGAAGTGGGCACAACTTTATGCAAGCTTTTTCTTCTGTCTGTCCACCTACATATTCACTTGTACCATGCACACATTCACATAGCCCAAAGTTTTGCTTTACCTGTATTACCTGCAGCTAAAGTAGTACAATCCCCTAGTCTAAACACAATTTAAATTGTTCCCAGAAGAAAAGGAGGACATTATATGTTAATTTAGTACTACTACTATAATTATTTCACAAAGAAGGTTGTGAAGATAAACTCTTTCCGTTAGGAAGGTCAAGATTTTTAATAGAGTAAATCATTAATACATTGCTTCATATGTGTCACATGTCACAATCCTTAATGTGAGGAAGATACATATAGTTTTAATATGGATTATTTGGGATTATGGAACCTAATCTGTCCGAAAGACAGTATTATCCTCCAAAAGCATAGTAAATGCTGTGAAACTCCTGTAGGCTTWTATGCATACTGATCCTTCACAGGATATTGAGTTAAAGATGATTCTCACAGAGATGAAGCTGTAATGATCACAAGCAGCTGAGGTGATCAGCCACATCAAGTGAAATACAGTRAAGATCAGACAGTCTGAGAAACACAGGTTTATCTGTTCATAACTATATAAATATAATATAGTTTCACCTTTGGAAGCACTTTACCTTTTGGATGGCAAGCAAGCCTTTGATTGAAAATTTATGCTCTTAAATATTAATAGACCATTTGTTCATTGGTTTAAGATTCAGTACCCATGCACCTCAAAAGCAGTCAACAGTGGGGAATCATTATCAAATGGAAATATGTCTAGTGAATACCTTTGATTAAAGAAATAACATTTTCAGATGAGGAAAAAAATTGCTAGCATAACAAATAATGCTGAGGAATGAGTAAACTTATGGAGTAATTAAAAAAGCTGTGCAAAGCTGATACATTAAGACAAAATATGATTAAATAYGCCAACTGCTATACTTCTGTATGTAGAAATAATGAATACAGTCCTTACCAGTGTAACTGGAAAACAGTGATTCTGAGAGCACTTAGGGGTTGTAGCAAACAAAAAAATTTCAGCATAAACTGCCTGTGAAAATGCAGTTACAAGAAATCTTTGTATATTTTTGAAAGTAGAAAGAATAACAGGGATGTGAGGATACGGTTTAAAATAAGCATACAGCACAGGTGAGGCTGATAATGAAATGTAGGATATTTTAAATAAATAGCAAGTAGAAGTTTGGAAACAGTCTCAGAAAAGAGATGCCAAACTTTAATTTATCACAAAAGGTTGATATATGAGATAATTCTGATATACATACACTACCTAACAGAGGGGAGAGAATGAGCTCTCTAATCTAGCAGAAAAGACAGGACAAGAATCAAAGCTGGAATATAATAGAAAACATTTAAATAGAAACCCGGTTAAACATTTCTTTCTCCAAGGGGTGATTAGTCACTGGAACAAACTACAAAAGGAAGTAGTAAATTCTCTTTGTCTTGGTGAATTCAGCTGAAGACAAATTGCCTTTTTTTAAAGGTGTTGCATATGTAGAACAGAAATTTGCTTTAGTCAAACACAAGTTGCTAAATTGAGGAAGTCCCTGCACTCGTCTTACTGAAGTGGGATTGAAATAGTTTGTTTCCAAATTATTAAGGTCCTAAATGTGCCTGTGGCAGGTACACAGAGCTACCTTTAAAGGTGATCAAGGAATTTGTTTCTTGAATGTAGGAAAGGATAAGGTCAATAAACAGGCACTTGTTTACTCTGAAGTGAAATCTATATTCATAGTTTGCATTTAGCTATAAACTGGAGTTTACTGCTCCTTGTGAGAGGGTTTCTCTCTCTCATGAACGTATAGATATTGCAACCCTTAAGTATGTAAGTTAATACCAAGAATACATCTAATTCACTGGCAGGGCTATCAAAGACCAAAGGTATGCTTATGAATGACCTTCTCTCTCTCCATTTCTGCAATTAGGTTACTTGTCGCTTTGCTGGACCTACTTATATCATAAGGCAAAGTCTTCTGAAATACAGTTTGGTAGAACAGGTTCTCCAAAGGCATGAGGGTTGTGGTCCAGGACAAAATGGTAGAAAGTTAATTTTAAAGAGTTTGCATAACATGAGGGATCCATAGTCTCTGTAGCCTGTATTCTCCAGCAGTATCCCAGAGTCTGCAGTGGTTTTATGAACAGCAAAGTATAGGCAGGGGTAAGCACTAATTAAATATATTTTTGGGGGCAGCATCTGGAAACTGTATGAAACCCTACAAGCTATTTGCTTGGCCTTTGCTTGTCAGTGGTTTATTACCCCCCCCACCCCCAAAAGGAAGTTTTGATTGCAACTGAAAGCTGTCCTTTGTTGATTGAACTGGCAGAAAAGAAAGCAAAGCAGACAAACGCACGCAGGGAGGCTATGACTCTCCTGAGGGCACATTGGCTATCACCAGTTGCAGTAGAAACAACATACATGTCCCTCTGCTAGCACCAGTGAAATAAGACTGGAAGCTATAATTTATGCTGCTGTACGTTGTGATTTCTGAATTTAGCATCATGCATTTAGCAGCATTTAGCATTGTTTCTATAAAAACAGCATTATGAAGGCCCTGATCTTTGGTTTTGTTACTGGTGAGCTCATTCAACAAATAAGTTCTATCCATTTATCAAGACGTAAGAAGTAAAAGCAAATATGTTTGCACAGGCTTATTTTTAATGTGACTCGTAATAGATATGCAAAGTAGGCGCAGTCTTTTTGTTGCAAAATGTGGACCTCCCAAAAGCAACATTTGGTCTTCCAGGTAAGATTTGTGAAGATAATATCAGATATTCCCTGCCACCTGTTTGTGAAATTGTTTGGAGAGTATTAATTACATCCCTCTAACGCTTTGCATTTCTGTTCACCTGAAAGATCAAAGTTGTATTCATGTCCTCAGATGGCTGATAATTAGAAAGATAAATAGAATACCTCTGCTCATCACCCTTCCACCTCTGTTAAATATTCTGTCACTTTTTAGCCCTCTCCTTCTGAATCAGGATTTCTCAGCATTAAACATGAATGCCAAATACCTTCATGCAAACCTATCTATAGAAGGTCCAGAATGACTACTGCCAAAAGATTAAAGTGAAGGTGAAAACATCATATCAGACTAATTCCACTAATGTCCCTTGATAATARCATCTAGTGACCAAAGACTTAGCCATTCCAAATACCAAATGAAAAATAATTGTTCACCCTTTATTGAAATATTAATCTTGATATTCTTCTTATTATATCACTTTTAGAAGCAATATCCAAGAGTATAATATCCATATACATTTAATCTTTGTTTTATAAGTTGATAAAATATCAAACTAAAGTATAAAGACATTAAAAATTAGCATATTTATTGCCATTTTTATGAGACATGCTTCTGCAAAACACATAAAATCCTCTAGGATAAATCTACATCTGGTGCTGTCTTGATAAGTGTTAAATTTACAGTGGCATAATGTTTATACAGTCTCTTCTTTTAAAGAAATAGTTGAAGTGTGGCATTCTTTTGTGTGAGATGTACTCTGTCATTTGCTGCTGGAAGCTACTGGTGCAGTGCATCAGTGTGAAAGTGAAATATGTGTATGCCTGCAAGAAAGTTAATTTTTAGAAATAAAATACCTAGTTCCTATCATTCATTTTCTACTTCATCTAATTTTTTGTCAGTCCAACATACTTAACTTGAATATTTTGTAATTGGCCCCAAGCACCACACATTTTACTGCTCATGTACTATGTCAACCATACCTTAAAACATTTCCTTTCTAATTTGTTTCTCCAAAGGTCTCTTCTACTGGGTTAAACAAAGGGTTTGTTTGTTTGTTTCTTTTTTTTTTTTTCTTTTTTTTGGACTATGGATAGCAAAATAAGATTGTCAAAGGTCAGGATCTTGTTTTCAAGATCTAGTTTCAAATCACCTACTATTACTTAAATTCCCACTAAAAAGCCAAGATTTGCTAGAAATCAATACATACTGCTCCATCTGAACAGCTCTTTACCCCTCCATGGTCTGCTCAGGGATGGTCAGTTTGTGGCTACTGGCCTGCACTTGCTCTTGAATAGGTCAAGCAGTGCATAAMTGTTTTTTCTGTCCAGCTTTGGAGCTGTTCTGATGTAGGGCAGCTGAATAATCCCAATGTGGCATTTTGAAAGCACCAAGTCCTGCTGAGACTGGCACTGTAAGTTTTGTAGAACAAAACTTCATTATAGACTTGATTTCACTGTTTTTCTGATTAGTTGCATAGGAGCAATGGAAAAACTTCTGGCAAAAGAGAAAAACTGATTTCCTTGTCTACCAGAGTATTGTATGGATCAGAGAGTTGAAGCTTATGCTTATATTCAGCAGTAGTTAAGAATATCAAATACTTTTCTTAACGTTCTGAAAGACAAGAAGATGGAGGAAATTAGTAAAATGGATGCTTTGTTGTTGACGGAAATAGTAGCCAGAGGAAGCTGGGTGACAGCAATACAAAGATTAAATAAAATGAAGGGGAACAGGCTTCTTTAAAAAGTGACCGCTTTGCATGTGACAGATGTAAAATATTATTGTAATTTTGGCTCTTCTCTTGTGTATGAGACCAGGGAATAAAGGGTAATCACTTGTTAGAATATTCACCTTATTTTTACACTAAAGCTTTAAGCTAGGACAAATTCAAATAAGCCTCTAAAATTTAGAATGCATATCACTGCTGAACTTTTAAACTTTTTGAATTTTGCCAATAACTAATCTCGACAGAGCTATTATAAAGAGAGGAACCATACCAGATTTGTTTACACAGTTCCTCTTTGATCTACTGACTTTGAATGTAATTATCATTTCAGAATTAATATCTTGTCACTGTGTATATGACTCTCACACTGTTGCTTTCTTTGGTCTAATGAATCTAGTGTACTTCTCAAAAGCTTTTCTTCTGCACAGGAAGTCCAAAGGGACCTACTACTTTTTCTTTGCTATTAATTTTAATTTTTTTCAACTGAACTTATGTAATTACTATGCCTATTCATTCATAATATTATATCTTGAATACTGTCCAGTAGTCAGGTTTTCCACTGTGGCTTCTGTATGCTTGATAGCATTGAACATTGAGTAACAAACCCATATTGACCTATGCATACTGTGCTCTTAAACCAGCTGCCTGTCTTCACAGGTTATGTAGAATCACAGCTGGAGCCCATTATGAAAAGAGAATACTTCATAATTGCAATTGCACCAAATGTACATAATGTGTCTGTATCATATATRTATATATATWTTTTTTTTTACTTGGGAAGTTTAATCAGCTATTTTACTGTAACCATACTAAAGACTGTGCAATTTATTTTTCCAGTAACTGATTTTCACCTACAGATGGACTATGCCTGAAGAAGTTCTAAAATTGAATAATATTAGAATTTTGATAAATATTTCAAAGATAAATTCAGGACCTATCAGACTTGTCAAGAATATGGGCCATGTACTAATTTGTTCTCAGAGACTGGAGGGCAAAAAATACATCTTAGGCTAACCACCCACATTCAGGATAATAGTAGGCATTCATTGTGCTTAATTAGTGCTTGCTTCAAAGTTGTTTAAAGTCAAAAGTTTTTCTCTTGCTTTTAGCGCATATCATCTTGTCCTCTCAATTCTGTTTTCCCAGTAGTAATGGGAAAGTAGAAAGAGAGCAATTCATAACTATGGCTTTCTCTTATTTTTGCCCTGTACATGTGCTGAAATGGATAAAGTGCCCAAATCATACAACATTATCTCTTCAGTCAAGAAGGAACACAAGTTTGCAGTCTTCTCTCTGTGCGGCAAATTATTTGTACACTCCTGTTCATCTTCCTACAAGTCATGATATTCCTCTTCAGGACATCCTGCCTACTATATGAGGACAATGATACACCTCCAACTTTAATGCTTCTTTATGTATGAGTTTAACTGAAGATCTCTTCCTGTTCTTCCCACACTATAGCTTCATGTATGGCTTCCACAAACTTCGAGGTCTGCTTTTCATACCTCTATCAGGGTTTCATCTTTTCTGTGAGGCTGAAAAGAAAAGAAAAAAAAAAGTCAAGGTCTGAAATTGTCTTACTTCATTTTGCCTTTGTGTGTCAAGCTTAAGAGCTGACATACAGGGCCCTGAGTGAGGTGTAGAGGCTCTGCAACCCCTTTCCCTCTCTTCCTAGGGGGTTTACCTGATTGTGTTTAAGGTCAGCTCTGACATGGCAGAGCTGTGTGGCCTCAGACCTGACTGCTATGAGAAGAGCTGTTAGAATCCACCTCGGGGGCCTCCCCTCCCTGGCTTGGGAGCTACGTTAAACCTCAGATCCTTACTCCAGGCTTTGACACTGATTTCTTGGGTATTATCAAGATTTTGGGGTTTGTAGTTCTTCCCTTGTTAGATCATTTTCAAGTGAAACTTTCATTTGTACAGCTAGACATCTGCTTTGTTAATCGTATATTTTCTTATTCACTCCTCTCTGTCTTCCTCCTTTTTTTTTTAAWTTTAATTTTAACTGTATTGTAATTTGGTAAACTGACTTCATGTCTTCCTACTAAGCAGCAATTTCAGCTTTCTTTTTTTATCCTGCCTTTGTTTTAGTTCTGTGTTAGTTGTTTCACATAGTATTCACATATTATTTAAATATTTTCATGACTCCTTGGCACTCCTGAAGAATTTGTTAGTCTTTTTTAATATTCTCACTTCATTGTGTTCACTTACACATGCCGAGGATAGAATGTGAAAGTTGGTCAGCACCCCTTTTTATTCTGATGTTTTCTGTGGTTTGAGTTCATCTTTCCAACTATAAATAAATTTATGGCAATGATTATCCAGCAGGACAGTTCCTGAGATTTTAATTTACTAATGTTTTGGATTCCAATTTTTGTCTTGAAGTCTGAAGTTCACTGAAAAAGTCTTCTTATATGTATCTTTATCAGGGATTCTTCAGCTTCTCCAAATCCTATTTACTGTTATTGTAGAGGAATTGCAACAGTTCTTTGGCCAATCTTATGTTACAACAATAAAACATTTTATATATAGCTATAAAGACTGATAGATAACATGCTTACAGATGCTATTCAAAACCTTGGTTTTAGTTAAAAAACATAACAAAAATAAACAGAGTAGCTGTGAGTATAAAAGTTCCGAGGTTCAGCTGTTTATATCAACCATTAAAATGTTGTTAGAGCAGAATTCATCAGTATTTTCTCCAGTTTCCTCCCAACTTCTTACAGCTTCATGGATCACTTACTGGATTAACCAGTATGGATCCTAGGTCATTTGGGAAATCCCTACAACAAAATGTTTTTGACTATCTATAAAAATTAATAAYAAACCATCCAGTGTTGATATACTACAGTGGGACTGAGACTGTAGCAATTCAATCCACTAGTGATTTTGGATTATGAGCAGCATTACTGCGGTGCACTCAGACTGTGGTGTTTTATCTCCAGAGTTCTAGTGCTCATTAAAAAAAAAAAAGGTATATAAAATAGAGAAACAATTGTTTTAACCTGAGCGTGATATTGTCACTTGTTCTTTGGATACGAGAACCATCTTCAAAAAGTCTTTGTCAGTTCTAAAGCAGCATCAAAGCAATCTTGAGCAACAGTGCAAACAAACAAAAATAACTGGTCAGGTTGGTCACTATTATACCTTTAAAACTCTTCAAAAGAAAGAGCTTCAGCAGGACTATGATTACTTTGGCCAAACAGRTTCCCTTCATATCTCTCATACTCCTGCGGATACAGTCAAACTTGGAGGTACATATGACCATTTCTTTTCAAGGTTTAGTGAATATTATGGCACAATAGATCTGATTCCTGACACAGATTTCTCCTCTGACAGAAAATAAACTTGGAAGGTTCATCTAGGTGTTACTGCTTGTTGGAAGGAAAAAGTGTCTGTAAAAAAAGTAACTGATTTCAGCACAGTTCTTTGCCCTATAGTCCTTAGACATTAATAGTTTTAAGATTATTTATCTTATGAAGGAAAGTTTAACAGTGAAATTTCAGCCAAAGTCTATATAGCTGTTTAAATGTAAAAAGCTGTTTTAGCTGTTATTTCTGTTATCAATCAAATGTCATTAAAAAGAAAAAAAAAAACCTCTATATATTTTGACCACCCTTGCAAGGAAGAAAATCAATTCTAAAGAAAACAGAACCTGAACCTCACTGCAGAATTGAGTGATGCCCACAGTCTTCCCACAGGGCTTTTTGAGTAATTTGTTATTAATTCCTCCATTAATGGACTAAAGAGCTTGCCAATGAGCTGAGATGATGTGATGCAGTTCTTTTGTTACAAAATGTTAGCAAACATAAAATAGAAAGTAATCCTGTACTGGGAGAGACCTGGATAAGATGACATTCATTTTCTTCTATCCCTGTGAATATCCCTGTGAATATACTTTTTGGTAAAAACTGTCACTGTAACCTTACGAAAAATGGTTGTATTACTGAAATTCCTCAGAATAGTTTATGCTTTTTATATAGTATAATAAGTTATGCAGCTCTGCTTCACAGTGTGGTGAGCTAATAGTGGAACAACTCTGAAAGAAGAATGACTCTTTGTTTTAAATCATACTTTTAATATTTTAATTATGGGCAGGGTTGGATATCCATTTTGCTCATTATATTATGAGTATTAATTGAATGTACCATTCATGAATGCATGTACTTTACAAAGAAAGATCTTGGTTAGAAATCTGTGTCTTAATAGTTTGTTACAAATATGATGCAGGAATCTAAAAATAGGTTATGATAATACCAGAGAAAAAAATAATTCCATTGTTCTCTTAAAACTCCTTTAAATGGCTCAAGGTTAGTTCTGTAATATATGTTAGTTCACTGTAGCTCTGTCAGCAAGATCCATGCAACTGCATGAGATAAATATTTGGTCCCAAGGCTTGAATGAAATAAAATGAAAGTTAAACAAAATGCCCTTATCTGAACAAACCAATGCATTTATGTGGCAGGTATGAGAGTCTTTCAAGAGTCTTTTAACTAAGAGAAGAACTATACATTCAGAACTCAAAGGAAAATAGAGGTCAACTCTTTCAAGGAGTAAAGAAAGCTGCAATTTTTATTTAATATTCTGATTTGTTTTATTTGAATTGTGATTACATCTTAAAGTTTCAGTTTTGGAAAAAGAGAACCTTTTTGCTCCTGGGGCACTCTGAATTCACCAAGAGTTTATTCTTTTGCAGCATTTGGGGAAGAGAGAGGAGTAGTTTTCCAGCTTCAAATCAGACCTAAGCTTCTCTACATCTTCCCTAGGTCTTCTTGACCATAACTCCAATTTGTGCAAAATTTTACTGAGAAGAACTTCAGGCAGTAGGACTATTTTCTTCACATTGTGGTTATTTCCGAGTTTATTATGTCCCACAGTTTCAATCTAGGTGACAGAGTGACATTTTCAGTGCAAAACCAAGATAAAGTATGGTCTATGTAAAGTCTGTTTTTTGTTCTCTGTACACCAAACTGTCCCCTCTTTCAGATCCTGATTACGTCCTAAGTTAATCAGAATGAGGAGTGTTTATAGTGTATTTAATCAAACTCAATATTCAGACACCCAGCCACATTTGGATCATAGCACTAAGGGAGCACTCTTGCCTGGCAAAAGGCAGTCACTTCAGCCTTGAGTTCATCTCAGGCTGTTCCTGCCTTGCAGTGGAGAGTCAGCATTAAAGCTTAAATAGTTTAGGATTTTCTCCTCCAGCAGGTTCTTTTCACCAATATGTGACATTATGATATGTTATTGTCACAGTTAAGAATGCTGAAATTCACAGCCTGTGCATGTTTAAGGATCTCAGTGCACAAGCACTTTCCCTGACCTGACACCATCAGTAATCAGGACACTGGAGACATCCTAAAAAGCCTTTTTTTTTTTTCTCAGACATTTTGGGATAGGGCGCAATGTTAAATTTTGAAAAGTTTTTTCTTTTTATAATGACTAGATTTTATGTGCAGTTTAATTGACAGATGAGGGTAAGTTTGGAGAAGCTTAGGTAAATTTATATTCTGGGTTATTGATTTTCAGTGTTGTATATTTTACTGTTTTGTACAACACTTAGAACTTGGGATAAGTGCTTATAAAATAAATCTAAAGGACTTGGTAAATTGTAGAGATGTAAGGCCTGACCCTTCACTCAGTTAGTGCATATAATTATATAGGTCTTATATCAGTGTAAAACTTTACTGACTGACTGCCCTGGAGTTACTCGCAAGTTACACTAATAAAAAAAAAGAGCAGAGACAGAGAAGTGTGTTTTTCTCACCTGAGCAATATACTTCATTGGATGAAGTGCAAAGTCCCTCAGCCCACTTCCTCCGTGCCTCTTCTCTCTTTCCTGGAAGGACAGCTTGGGGGAAGGGCAGGGGAGAAACCTTGCTTCTCTCTGGAGATTGCCAGAAAGGTCCTTTGTGTGGTAATGCTTATGATTCCGTACAAAAGCAGACAGGGCTGAGGTGACTAGCTTATTGTACATAAACCCACTGCAGCACAGCAAGATTTTTAACTTTCATGAAAAAAAGCACAGGAATGCATATAAGATTTTACAAGCAGCCTTTCAAGCTGAGGAATCTACAAACTAAAGCCTACATAAGTGAGAGTTTGATAATGTAAAACCTGGCAGATGCAAATTCTTTATGCAAGCACCTATATATAGGACTTGCAGAGCTGGCTTTGTGTTTAACAGAAAAACTAATATAAGTATGTTTTTATAAAGTGAATAGTCTTTTCTTCAAATATATAGACTGTTTCTATGTGAAGCTACAAGAACAGATGTATATTCATCAGTCTTCAAAGAGCTCAGCTGGTGACAGACAGTAATGTCCTTACACTATCTGGTGGTCATACTAAATTATACGTACTTCTTCTCACCATGCATTGCAACACATTAATGATTTTTCTTGAGTTGTTTCATTATAACCCCACCACTTGGATTATAGGTATTAGATGTAATAATGTAGAGAGAATGCACATTATCAGTGGCTCAGCTCTACTTTTTTGATAATTGGTTAGAATAACTATGAGGCTTATACATACAATGTGCCCATTTGTAAGCTTTCAGCAGTTTAATTTTTTCTAAAATTATTTGCATTAGAACCCTCTAATGTAGTATTGTTACACCAGGCTTTTAAAAAAAATTGCTATACCATGTAATGGTATATCTGTGTTGAGGTGGTGAAAGCAAAACCACAAGCAAGTTTTAAATGTACTGTGAGTTTTACCTTTTAATGGTTTTTAAAGCAATTTTGTATTTATAAGCTACTTTTTAATATTTTATAGAACCTCTCTCAAAAATAAAGGTGTTAGAAAAAGTTTCATGGCAATACACTAATTATTATTTAAACATACTGAAAACAAATCCCTACAAAGAAARTAAGGAAAGAGGACATGCAGAGAATAGAAAAGATGGCATATAGTACAGACAAGTAAGTTATATGACATTCATACAAAAAGTGATATTTTCCATACTGTGTTCCAGGGTACAATTTGCAATGTAATTCCTATATTCCCTGCCTTTTTAAAGATTAAATATGAAACAAGCAAAGATGTCATATCTTATTGTCCTTGATCTACATACTACTATGTACATTTCTCAAAAGTTTCAGAAGAATTAGTATTTATGTGCACTCACACACACACATGCACACGCATACACACACACACACACACACACACACACACACTCATATATTGTATATAAATATGCAATGTCAAACCAGGAAACTAAACACAAACTATCTCCCATTCCTTGATTTAAATTTTAATTTAAAATTAAAAACATTCAGTTACTTAATAATTCAGAAAAGTAGAAATGTTTATTGTAGGCAGTCTTTATTTGAAGACCTATTTTCAGTTGCCTCATTCTACAGTAAATAGTTAAATAGATCAGATCTATCTCACTCTAAGAAATCTTATTTTTTGCCACTAACTGTAAAAGAGTCTAGACGACTATTTTGGATACTGATGTCTGAATTTGGACAGAGAAATCCTATTCCAGAAACCTAGTTCAAACTGATTTACAAAGGCTCAGCCACCGTCAAAGAATGAGACTTCCCCCTGCCCCACACCCATGCTTTGAAATATGACTGGGATGGTCACTGTAGCAGTGATATGCCTAGTATTGTCCCTGTGAAAATCACCAAAAAATGACCAATTTATAAAACTTTAAAATATAGTAATATGCTTGTACTCACTAGGAATTTTGACACTGAGAGCTAAAATATCTGCAGATTGGCTCAGTAACAAGATTTAAATCATTCAGGAGAGGAGACCAGGCTATGTGAGTGGGATTTATCCACTTAACCTTGAATGCTTAAGACATAAACCTTTGCATTTGAGTTTATTATTTTATGTTCCCTTCAAATGCAATTCCTCTGGTCAACTATAGATGCCTACTCCACATCTCAGGTTGTACATATTTTTTTAGATGGATCTTATCTCATTTGCCAAATCAAAGTTTATAGAAAACATCACAACTTCATCAACTCTAAACCCTTAAAGTTTAAATCCACCTAGTGCAGTTTTATTATTCTGAAACATCTATCAGAAAAAGAAAAAAATCTCCAGGAGGCAGTATACCTCTTGAATATATTAGTCCTGAATATCCTTAACTTACTTCAGTGAATTCTGACATCATCTTGTGTAACTAGGAGCAGACTCCAAGGTTAATGATCCAAAAAGATGTTATGTATCTGAACCTATGGCTGAATATATAAAACCACCCACTAATTGCATATTATTTTGCACGCAATAAACTTCATGGCAGAAACTGACTGCTTATTTCAGGGCAAATCCAAAGACAACAATGACAAAAAGTTTTGATAGAACCTGACTAATAGTTGGAACATCTCTAAACTGATGCTGCATCTCCCTTCCTTTCTTCCTCACTCWTTTTTTTCTGTCTTTCATCAAGTTTTCATGCTTATGTCTTAATCTGAATCCATAAGATCCTTTTCTGCTGACTTCAACAGACTTTGGATCAGATCAATCACTGGACTTTCCCTCCTTTGAACCAAAACTACCTCCATAGCCGTTGTAAAAACTCATCTCTAATTCAAAACTGAATTAGCAGAAATTACCTGTACTTTGGAGGATTTAAGTAGACGTATCAACATGCTGTGTTTCTAGGAAACATAATCACATACCTCAGGAGTCCTTCCTAATTTAACTCTATCAAAATGTCCTTGTTCTGTTTGACTGTAAGACCTTTTATGAGAAAAGATTTCAGGAGACTGGTACCCTATTGTATGTTCTCCTTCACTGGGTATGAAAAAAAGCCACTTAATGCTTTATGAGTTACTGATAGCTGTTTAACTCTGTATGCCATCAAGGAAAAAAGAAAAAAAAAACTTTTAAAAATTGATATTACTAAAGAGATACAGTTTAGCCTTTTGAACTAAGCTGTACAAAACCCACAAAATGTTCTGTCCACATAGCAGTCATCATTATGGTTGTTGATCAAGGAGATGTATTCAGCTCAGTAGACCAATAAGATTTTTTTGAGAAATGCAACAGGTGAGATGGTTGGAAGATAGATTCCTCCAAGAGTAGGCAAATTTTTCAGTTATTTAGTCTAATCATAAGAATACTTGAGCTAGAAGAGATGGATTATTGATGCTTATACCATGTAAATTACACTAATAATAGGAGCATTGTTGTAAGAAATTTATCCTAGGTTCAAACTTCTGGCATTTATTTTCTCCTTCCCCCAATGTCAAAATGCCTAAAATTCTCAGAGTATACTGAGTAGTAGAACCTCAAAAGAAAAGCAAAATGAAATAAAGGCGGATATGTGACTTTTGGAAATATTACTAAATAGACATAATTAAAATTGTACCCTTCTAATATCTTACCTGCACTGGGGCTGTATCAGTATTAGTGAAATCACTTTGCTTCCAGAAGGCCTTTGTTTTCAAGCACACCCATATTTAATGCAAATCTTCAGGGTTCTGATTATTGAAAATAGGAGACTTTTATTGATTTATCCTTGATGCTGATCCAGCCCCAAGTACATTAGTAAAATTTATTACTTATTTCTTATCACTTTCTTATTACTATCTCACATAGTAAGAGGAAAATTTCATTTAACCAAACTGTTGGTGGACTAATATGTTAGATATTTATCACCTGAGATTTAGGGATAAATTTGGACGGAGACACAAAATCAGTTTAGAGTGGACTTATCTCTGTTCCCTTATGAATATTTATTCACAATTAGCATCTTTAACATTTTAAAGCCAAGGACTCAGATATTAAAGGTCAAATACACACTTACAAAAAGGGAGATACACCTGAACAAAGGTGTGACAGGAAGAGCAAGCCAAAAATGCTCTGAAAATAAGCTAAAAAGCAWCTTTTTAAAAAATGTGTTTTTGCTTTATCTGCTTTATGGTTTATGGTTTTGCCTATGAGATGGAATTAACACCATGTTTCTATATCAAAGTGAAGACTGCTAGCAGTTATGTTATATTGCTTAAAAACAACTGTCAGTAAATGCGGAGCTGCAATCTTCTGGCAGAAGTACAAAAACCCCCACAAATTCTTCTGGGAGTTTAGTGATTAAATACTTGATAAAAAGCTGTTTTCTTTAATAACTATGATAAGCAGTTTAGGAGAGATTCAGGACCACAATGAAGCTTTATGAATAATATCAGTCAGGACCTCTAGTATCTTTTTTTTACTTGGGAAAGACTGCAGCTTCCCCCATATCATTGCTATTATTTTTCTGTTTGTTTGTTTTCTGTTTGTTTCTGCTTGTTTCTGTTGATTTGTTCATAGCACAGGACTACAAATTAAATCTCTAAAGCGCTGAGAACTTCCTATTTAATTTATGAATAGCCTGTGTAATTTATGAGTAGGTGTTTCTTTACTTCATGATGAGTAGAAAAGAACAGGATGAATACTGTATGGGAAACAATGGGCAAATGCTCTAGTTTTGGACTACTTGTGATTTATAGGTAGAATCAATGAGACATGCTATTAAGATAACACTAGAACTTATAGGTGCTAATATGTAACAAGAGATTTCCATTACACCTGCCTACAGCTGAAGAATTGCAGCTCAAAGTGCAAGATCAGAGATGGTCAGTCTTCACAAAAACCTGCTGCACTGGTTTAGCCAGCTTTGCTAGGGCTGTACAGATTGCAATATTAGTAAGCAGTGTTCTTTCAAAATGCACTAGCAAAACATTTTCAGTAGTATGAGATCAAGGGAGGTGATTTATAAAAAGAAATTCTTCCTAACAGTAATTTTGGGCTCTGAATGGCTAAATTTGGAGATACTTCAAATTCTTATTTTCTTGTAGAGCTTTATGCATTGTTTTCCTAAACTACAATCTCAGAAAGTATGTTTTGAAACACGAGTGTTCCAGACCTGCAGTTACCATGCAATAATATAATAGATAATATTGCGTAAAAGGTCTATCTTCAAACAAGAAATTTAATAACACTGATTTCAATTGCTGTTAATACTGTTAATTGGCTGGGCAGGTTCTTGTGTTAGTTTCAGACCTGTGGGTGCCTCAGATTTCAGATATCATCTGAATGATTTAGTCCACTTTTATTCTGTCCCACTGGGTGTTATGGACCAGCCAGCATTGTTGCAAAATGTCTTTTACCTGCCATAGACAAATCTATATGAAATTATTAATTCCATTCTTTTGTTTGTGAGACCTGGGGAAAAACCTGCTGCTCAAAGTTCTGAACTTTCTTGAATGATCTGACTCACAGTGCTATCTACTGTAAAATGCAGGGAGTTACATGAAAATGTTCTTATCTTTTGTGGAAATGTTCCCATCTCCCATTAAAAATAGAAGATGAGGAGTTACTGCAAATGCTCATGCATTTTCCTGCTATTTAACTTGCAGTCACATGTATACAGTTATTAAGAGCTATTCTTCACTTGATTTTGGTTCTGCTATTGTCTCAATTTCACTTTCAGTAATTCATTAGAATTCTCCCTGACCTGTTTTTGTTTTCCATGTAAGAGACTTGTTAATAAAACAGGAAAGACTGGAGTATCATTACTTCCAGTTCTCCTTTCTTGGATGTGTGTCAAGACTGAAGGAAGAAACAAAACCAGCAAAGCATTTGACTTCAGATTGAATCTTGATATGATGTGCTTGTCTCCTCTTTCTCACTGTTCATAATAAATTCATCCAGTTGGGATAAGAATTTTCATTTCCGTTAGATATTTTTTCTGAAAGAATTCCAAAGGGACTGTTAAGTTTGCAAGACAAGATATATCTCTTTTCTTTTGTATCAAGAATTACTAGAGTAGTTCATTTTGTCTATTAAGAGTAAAAATACATATAGAAAGTGGAGGGACCATACTCTGCTTTTTTTGGTAAATCTACGAGGCTAGAAAGTTTCCCAGCCTCTCTCTTGACCCGACATTGGTTTTGATAAATAATGGCTATAAGTCTGATCCTATATGTTCTCAAGGCCGTCTTGTTCACCATTTATAGACATAAAAGCAGGCCAAATTAGGAATAAAATGCTAATTAATTAGAACAGTTGCTGAGTGTGAGCTTAAAATGCTTCCATAAAAATGCTTTTCACTGTACATAGCATTAAGGATAATCAAACTGTCCTAAGTTATCCAAGAATAGCCTGTGAGGTTCTTTTCATCTTCAGCAAGACTTCACTCCTCCTAGCAACCATTCCAAAATAGTGTCTTCTCCCAGGAATTTCAGTAAGTTCAAAGGATTTTCTTTCCTTTCTGATACTACTCTTCAGTCCCTCCCTTCTCCTCAGCAAGGGACCTGTCAACTCAGGAACAGTTTTTGGTTTCTCTTATCCCTCCTGGTTTTCAGTTGGTGTTTCAGTTTCAATTTCAGGTTCTGCTCTTCACAGCACCTATTTTATCATCTCCTCCTTGTCTTTCCCTTTCTCTCAGAAGAATACATCCAACAGTTTTTTTTTCTTTTTTTTTTCTTTCAGCAACTTTAAAATTCCAGGTTCAGCAATCTTAAATAATGAAAAATAAGTCCTCCTTTGTCCCTTTCACTTTTAAAAGATTTTCATGGACAACTGATTTCAACAATATGCTGAAGTTAAGCAATCAAGATAATTTTCACAGCTGCCCGAAACTGGCACATTAGGTAGACAAACTTCATCACTGGAAAGCGGTCATCGTTTCTCAGCCTGCATAAGGGTAGTAACCTATTCTCCAGAGAAAGGTGGTCCTTGCATGGCTTTATATTGTTTCTCTAAGTTGGATCTTAATTGGACAAGGCATTTAAGTAAATATTCAAATCCCACTGATTACAGTGTTTTAGCTGCTCTCCCAGAAGCTAAAACTTCTTTTGCTTTACCAAAAACTCAGACTGAAATGAAACTTTTGTGTCTTCTTCCCAGCAAGTGAATGAGATATTGGAGAAATGAAGAAAGTAAAGGTGCGTAAAATGCTTATTAAAATGTGAAAAGTATTGCATAAATAACAATTTGCATGACTTTATTAAGATATTTAGTTTTCTGTATTGTTTGGGACTCCATTACTTCACTTATGGTTCTCATCACTGAAAAAGGTCATTATAATTTTTATAGTGTAATGCCAGGGTACGTGACTTTCTGTTTACATAAAATGCATGTTGTAGAGGAACATAATCTAAGGAATATTTTCACATAACAGAAATGAATTTCCTTAACTGATAAAAYTCTTTAGGTTTGACTAGTGGCGCAATTTCCTAGTGGCGCAATTTCCTTGCTTCCTCTCTCTCCTCCAACCCCTCACCCCAACATTAACCAAATTTACTTAGCATAGTCTAACTAAAACAATTTTAAGGTAAATTAGAATTGTATGCTTGCTTTGGGTGGAACCTCACTTTTCAAGACCACAAAGAGATTTGAACACTGCACAAATCTTGTGGTAATTCTTTACACAATAGCAAACGTCAAGCCTTTTGTTTTGAGAATTTAAAGCCAGTTGAAAGCTGAGTTGTCCTAAGGAGCGGAGAGTACTGACTCCTCAGCTACTGTGTGGTGTCACCACAACTAATATGAGATATCTGCTGCCATATATCTGAATCTTGACAAAGGATTCTTTCTGATTTTTAAATCCAAGGAAGAGGAAAGAAATGAATTATAATTCATCCGAGTATATAATAGATAACTTGGTTGAAATGTCTGCAAATCTGAGGATGGAGGCATATTCTCACCAGTATATTAAACACAAATATATCAGCTACCAAACATATCCATATTATTACTTCAGGATTAGGCATTTAGAACAATATGTAACATAAATTGTTCTGCTATACTCTTCCCTTAGAAAATTAGTTCTATAAGTTGTCAGTGAATAAAACACTTGGAAACTTGAAAAACAATCTCTTTAAATATTGTAAATGTGATCAACAAACATAAAGTCCCCAGCATCTGAAGAGTTTGGGTCAAGTACGCTGCTAATTCAAGCTGATCAGCTACACAAAAAACTGAAACAGTTCACTGATGCATGATTTATGCTAATCTTTTAGCATGGTGTATTCTGACAGAGACATGAAAAAGTAAAATGATCAAAGATCCATTTCATCTATATGTTATTACTGAAGTTCAAATCTTATTGGCACAATAACTCAGGTGCAAATTAAAAGTGAAGTTTCTTTCCATTATTAGAATGTCCTCTTTCATATTTACCATTCAAAGTTCCCTATCTATCGAGCATTGTCTCAAACTAGAGATACTCCTGCTGTCCCCTAATTGAATTAAAGTCTTATGTTTCTTATCAACTGGAGTTCTGTTTAAAGCTATATTATCAGGTGTAGTTACTAGTTTTTGGTTGAGGTACAGAACAGGGATTCTGCTTGTAGCTGTTTCAGTGCTGTGCTTGTAAGAATTAAGTGATTTTAAAAATATATTTAAATTTGTATGCATTGTGATTATTTCTGAGTCTAGATATAAAAATAAATTAGGTCCTGATCCTGGAACTGGCTTCATATAGATTCCCTCTTTAAGCTCCATTTATTGCTGTGAGGCTTTCTTGGTCCAGCTATTAACATTTTTCTTGCCTGCATCTAAATTACAGTTGTATTTTAAAACCTAGACTAATACACATTCATTAAATCTATAGAATAATCATTCCCATATATACTTTTCCTTTAAAATGGGTGTGTGGGAAGGATTCTATTGGACTCAGCCTAGGAGTAAGACATTAACTAAAAAAAAAAAGGTGCTCGCAGAACAGGCTCTAGATTTTCTAAGAATAAACCTGAACAAGACGTGACATTTGCATAGGCAAAATAGGACAAGAAAGTGGCTACAAAATAATTTTTATTGGTAGACTGTCAAATTGTATGAAAAAAAAACCCAACAACAAACGAATTCTTTAAGATTGTGTTCTGCTCTGTTGCTTCATTTAAATGTTTAGATGAAGCAAAGGTGAGAGAAACTGCAAAAATGTTGTTGGTTAGACACAGAATTTAAAATTTATCTTAACAAATTGAAAATGTGATCTAGAGAAATAAAAATAAAATTCAATAGGGACAAGAGCAAGATTCTACACTGGGGAGGGAATGGGCAGCTCAGAAAATGCAAGTTAGGAAACAGCCAATCAGGAAACAGTTAAGCAGAAAAGCACACAAGTTATTGTCACAAGGAGAATATGAGTCTACAATATCATGCTGTTGCAAAGAAGTCAAACAATATGTTAGGTTTTCTGAATAACCCTGGAACCTGAAAACACAAAATAATAGTCTTTCCTTCCACTCACTACTTTGATTGCCATCTTTTCAGTACTGTATACAGTTTTGAGCACTCTAATTCAGTGATGTGGACTAATTAGAGGCACTGTCTGTCAAAAGCAGTGATAATTATGAGATGCTTAGAAATAGAAATAGTCTAGGTAAGACACATGGTAATATTTCTTTGAATATGCAAAAGCTAGTTTTAAAAGAAAGAATAAACTCATCTCTATGTCCTCTGCAGGTAAGAGGAAGAGTGATATCAATTGCCATTAACCTATTTAAGTTTTTTTTTCTTAAGTTTTCTAATGATAAGGATTGTTAAGCCATGAAAGGTTGCATGGGAAGACRGCAGATTATCCACCACTGTGACTGGCACTAAATTAAAGAGGAAAAAAAAAAATCCATGCCATGCTTTCACCCAAAGGTATTCAGACTCAGGAAAGTTTTTTATTCACATTCAGATCTTTTATACCTCTCAGTACTGTTATACCTTAGGCCTCTTAGTAGTGTAATACATTTTGATGTACCTCTTAAACAATAAAATTAGTCAACACATAAGTCTTGAATCAGACCTTGAAAATTATGTTATACAAGTGTGAGATATTAATTCTAGAGTTATGGGATATCAAATGGAAAGACTCTAGATATTCCTGTCTAAGAGCTATTAGTGAAAGTCATTAGATAACCTCATCTTGCTTGACAGTGTAAGGGGAGAGAAAAAAAATGCCAGACATTCCAGATCTATGAATTGCTATGAGATATATCATGCCTTCTGTGTTACACCAGGCTGGTACTTTTAAAATTAACAGTAATGCAAAATGGGTACAAACCCCTCATCAATTAAAAATTTAATTTTGTATGTTACTCATCTTACTGACATACTGATATGACCTGTGGCTCAGTGTCTCCCTCAAGCGGATAATTCAAGTACAGGGTTTTATTGCTTCTAGGTTAAGGATTTTTTCTGTCATCCCACCTTGCATTAACTCATTCTTCTGTTTGAAGTTACAAGGTTTGGTACATGCAGCCAGCCTGATCAGGAATATCATTATACATGCTCATCATGAAAAGGCTCAGCCAGCTGTGAACATCTGAAATTTGTGAGTATTTTCCTTGGACAAACTAATACAACAGTGATTCTTTCTTTGCTCATAAGCTCTATCACAAATCCTTATCCCATAGTTATAAGACACAGATTTCCTGAAAGACCATCCAGTGTTGTACACAAACACAAAAGAATATAAAAATGCCTGGTAGAAAGAATATTCTGTTGCCTGCAATCTGAAGCACTGAAAGTTGCTTCCATGTTTTCTGTGGCAAAGCAGCAACGCCTGTGAACAGTTGATCTTGAACAAGTATCAGTACTCGGATCTGTGTCATTAATTTAAACAGTAGAAGCTTGTATGAGATCCAGAAGCCATTTAGGCCTGTTAAGGCTCAGCCTCCAGAACCCCAAAAGGATGTTTTGGTCAGTTTTGATTCTTCATGGATTTGGCATTTTCATAAAATTCCATTGAAACTCTTTTGAAAGAGCTAAAAAGCTGTCAGTATTTGCATTGGCATAACTAATCCAAATAGAAGGATAAAGCAGGGAAAAAAAAAGTTGACTATTCAGATGTACTTAATACTAGTGGCAGATTTCTAATGGGAAAAATATTGTCTGTCATTCTTAGGTAATTTTAATTTCATATGCTTCAGATAATTTACTATACAATTTTACATCACTTCTAACTTCAAGGTGTAAACACACTTGATGGGGTGGGACTGCTATACATCTCAATTATTTCATTCTGGATATTTAGAAATAGATCTGGGGAAAACAAACAAACAAAACCAGAAATCATTTTCATTAAGACCTTTGCAAATGTATTTACTTTTTTTAATGACGTTCAATGCTTCTCGGACTTATAACACTTGTTTTAAACAGCTGGTGAAAATATGACACATATATTCTTCTTTGACAAAATTTTCAACTTAATTCCAAAAAATAAATTAAAAAAACAAGCAAATAAACTTGTCTCTGAATGTTTTCCTTGTAAGAGGACAGCACCTTGTGTGACAAATTCTTTGGTCTGTCCTAATTTGAATGTTGACAAACTGGAGCTGTGCTTTCCTGTGTGTTTCTTTCTAGTGGTCAGTACTAATAATCTTCAGTGTTCCCACAGCATAACTGGGAATAACCATCACAGGAAAGTTTAGCAACATTGAAAATTATGTTTTTTTTTCAGTAGAGAAAGCCTGAGAAAAAGGAATCCCAAAGTGTGTTCCCATTATATGCGTGCAGCATGATCTTAGGCTTGTTGTCCCTACACACGCTTTCTTTGTTTGAACAATAATGACACGTATGTAAAGTCCCTTAATACCTAGCAATAATAAATATTGATAATATTAGCACTGGCGATATTATGAATCTTTTCCTGTGTGATGAAGGACCGGCTTCTGTGTAAATTGTTGTTGACTGAGGAAAGCGTTCAAGATGCCACATCTGGACATAAATGTAACCCAGGCAACAAGGGAAAAGACTCTGCAGCAGCGTAGTTGAGGTGAAATGATTAGACGAAGGTATTATGCCGTACATCTGCGATATTAGGACCATTCTGGGGACTGAAATGCCACATCCCTTTTCTTTGTCTACCTTCCTTTCTCTCACCTTAGAGGGACTCTTTCCAGTCACATATTTATATGCCTGCCCCGGTCTATGTTTATGAGCTGGTCTTAAAACTCTGGATAACAGTAATGCAAAAGTAGTCTGTGCTAAAAGAAGAGGGGCCCAATCACCAAGTGACTGCTTGCACAAATGCTATTTGCTCGTCTGATCTCACACGTTTCCCACCCGCTGTCCGCTCGAGTGGTAACCCGGCTCGCCGTCCCCTTATCGCGGAGATCACTTGGTCGATCCTGTGGCAATCCCCGCGACTCCCTTCCCCCTGCCAGGTCCCACAGCGCTCAGCTTTCGGCAAGCTTGTCCCGTTTGGCTTCTGCCCAGCCAACAGAGCAGCCCAGTTGCACCTGGTGCGGAGCCCTTCGCTCAGCTCTCTTTCTTCCTAAGGTGACATAAAGCACTTTGCTTCATGAGTGCGTTTGTTTTTTACAAGGGTTATCTCCATTACAGCCTCAGGCAGATGAAGTGACTAATGAATTTTTCTGTCGGCCACGGAAGTGCGCTGCAAGTAATTAAGCGATGTGCTGTGGGGCCGATTAAGCTGCAAGTCACAGAGGCCGGAGCCCGCTCGCAGCGAGCCCATCGCGCGTCTGGGCCGCCTGCGCTCGGCTCTACAATGGCATCATTGACTATTTATTTACTCCGCACAACAACTCTGCTGTTTACTTAATTACAGGAGCTTTTCAGCCTTCAGCGTCTCACCCCCCAGCCTCATCTCTCTGATGCTCTTCGAGGGCCCCCCACCTCCGATAACCGAGGCTCACTGGCTGATCGCATGGGCAGATTCAGTGGGGCGATGCTTGAGCACCCCTCGGGGGTGCGAGAGCGCTTCCCCGCGGATGCGGGCACGGGGATTTTCCGGGGGCGGGGGGGAAGGTGC
Source organism: Apteryx rowi (assembly GCF_003343035.1). Classification (NCBI taxonomy): domain Eukaryota; kingdom Metazoa; phylum Chordata; class Aves; order Apterygiformes; family Apterygidae; genus Apteryx; species Apteryx rowi. Next base: position 213,003 of record NW_020450769.1, read on the forward strand.
GGGCACGGGGGGTTTCCTGACACGCTGCACAGCACGTCTGGCCTGGAGATCAGACCTCCGGCGGGAGGGGGGAGGAGGAACTGCGGCTGGGGGAGCGGGGGAAATCCTGCAGCACTTCAAGGCTTGTGCGAGCCGGGAAGCAGAATCGGGAGGAGAACGGGAAATTAGCCGCACGCCTGTGGTGCTGCTGGGGCAGGCTGGGTTGGGGGAGAGCGGAAAGCATTGGCAATCCTATAAGGAGCACTCCATTTCACACCCCCGCTCATTAGGGACAGTTCGTCCCTGTTACTGGAGTCCCCCCGCAGCGTCAGGACTCAGGAGGAGGGAGTCGGACGGGGGGGACGGAGAGGCGGTCGCAGGTCCCACAGGGAGCGCCTGCTCTTGCCCACCTGACGGCGCGGCCCCCCGGCTCAGGCATGCCTGCTTTCTCCCCGCCTTCCCCACACCCCCCTCCCGCCCCTTGTCGCCCTCGCAAAAACTTTCTGCTTCTCCCGGCCCCCCCGCCACCCTGCATGGGGGGTAGAAAAAGTGCCCGAGCTCGGTCCTCACTAGTCCGGGGAAGGGGGCGCGGGGCAGATTGCCTTCACCAGGAGGAAGGAGCAGAGAAGCAGCTAAAGGCACCCAGACATTTTCTGACAGCTCGCAGGTTGCTGTAGCGGCGCTCCGCGCACTCCCGCGGAGGTAAAACGGGGGCCGAGCCAGGGAGCTGCTGGGCGCCGTTTTGCAGGCGGCAGGGTCCGACCCCCCCGCCCTGGGCTCGGGGACAGCGGTTAGGAGCTCGGGCTTTTAATGGCCTGAAAAGTCGCCGCTCGGGGGGCGGAGAGGCGGCTGCGCTTCGGCTCGGCCGCCCGCCCGCGGAGCCCGGCGGCGGCGGGGCTCGGCGTGGCGGGGAGGCGGAAGCGGCAGCGGCCGAGGAAGCGGGTTTCTGCGCCTTTAAAGGGCGCTGTGCAGCGCTCCCGACGGGAGGCGGGTCTCCCTCCCTCGCTCCCTCCCTCGCTCCCTCCCTCGGCCGCCGCCGCCGCCGCCGTCAGTGGTGCCCGGACGCCGGCTGCACCGCAGCCCGGGCAGCCCCCGGTGTCCTGCCGCCGCCCTTCCTCCCCCCGCCTCCGCCTTCCTCTCCCTCCCCGCTTCCCCGCCCGCAGTTCAAGGTAGGAGGACGCCCAGGGGTCTCCGGCTCGCCGCCGTGGCCGGCGGGGCTGCATGCGGAGTGAGGGGCAGGGACTGCGGGGGCGGCGGCGGTGGGGGCAGCACCGTGACTGCACCGCGGTGTGTCCTGGCCAGGAGGCTCCGAGCAGAGCCGGAGCCGGGAGCTGCTGTGCTAGTGGGCTCCTGCCGCGGGGGTCTGCCGCCCCTGGGGGCAAACCTGTCGCCTTTCTCTCTCCCTTCCCACTGTCGCTCCGCACCATGTCGGCACAGAGCCGCCGCTGTCCCCACGCTGGGGCGGAGGAGTAGAGGTGGGGGCGAGGGCAGCGGAGCCCGGGCGCGGCGCCGCCGGCCCCCGCGCTAGCCCAGAGCTGTCCGCGGCCCCCGCCCGGGGCGCACCCGGGGCGAGCGGTGCCCCCCGGCAGCCGGAGCGGTGCTCCCGGCCGTGCTCGGGACCCCAAGCAGACAGCCTTGGGAAGGAGACCTCTCCTGGGGGGAGAGGAGGTGAGAAACGGGCTCTAACTTCGCTGTAGTTGAGGGTGTACAGTAGTCTGTACTTCCGTGAGGTCTCCTCCTGCCCCTGCCCCGGCACCCACTGCAGGTGCAACCAGTCCCCCTCTCGGATTGTCTCCCGTCCTGTCATTTATTTCTGAACAAATTCAGCATTCTTTGAGAGAGCATCATCGTTAACCCAGCCGGGGCGCTGATACTCTCTCTATGAAGCAAGAGACACTCTTGCCTGCAGAGTGGAGGCATGATTGCCAGAGCCCCACGCGCACTGAAAAGGAAGGAATACATTATAGTGAAAAACCTCTCTTCACGTTTTCCTTAGAAACTTTTTGATGGAGTAGAGCATGGAAAACACTAAACAATCTCCCTCTCCCTCCAAAATCTTTTACAGCTTTCCCTGGCCCAAAGCAAACTGAAGGGACGAAAGGCTCATCTGTAGATAATGACATAAATATTTGTGTTGGTGCTTAAAACCTGCTAGGAAAGTACATTGCTGTGGTGCCCTAAAGTGCCTGAACAAGTAAATCTATTGCATACTCAGTTCGTTAATTAGAATGCACGTCTTTCCAGTAGCTAAAAATTAATTACCATCTTAAAATGTCATTAATCATTGGCGCAGCAGAAACTTGGTTGTAAATTTGGACTGAGCTAATAACAGGCAGAGGGGAACCTATAGTTTTTATAGCTGGTGGGAGTGAAGTGCAAGTGGGCCGCAACGTGTTTTTTAAATGATAATACCCACATTCATTTGAATACTTTGGCAAACGTTTAAAGGGGAGAACTGTGTTACTGCTTTGTCAGCAAAGCTGCAATACTTCTGTCTAGAGATCTAGAGAGGCTGGTCAGGTGTTGCGGTAAGCTATTGCTCTCCTCACACCAGATTGCAACAGCAGGAGAACTGTGGTGGCATGCAAGTCTGAGGTGTTTACAAGAATTTGCCGAAAAATGTCTAAGAAACAAAGCTTCGGAGACCATATGTTATATACATACTAAATTTATATCGGTTGTTTTTAGGAGAGGAAAAAAACAGTAGATTAAGTGATATAAGGCAACTGATGAAAAATCTTATCGTCAGTTCTTATAGACATAGCTATGACTTGAAAATGAAAGCCATTTCCTTTTTAAAGTACTGTGGTAAAACTATATATCCCAGCAGATGGCAGCTAGTTGAAACAGGATTAAGTTTTATTATGGTAACAGGACATCAAGATATGGTCTGAAGAAAAAAGTGCTTGATACAATAAGGTAGTCAGAATCACAAATCTGCCCTTTCCAAATGGAACAGTATGCACGTAAGATCACCGTTTGCACTTGACATATACCTAAAGAAGTTAGTGGGGTTTTATTACGCAGAAGAGATTTAATGGCCTTAGATGGTCTATTTTCCTTTTCCTCCCCTATAGCTGGAATATTATTTTTTTATGCCAGCTTCACTTGAAGGTTGTCTCTGTGTATTAAAGATGTGTTACTACCGCGTCCACTGTAGATGGCCAAGCTGTAAAATAAATCAAAACATATAACCAAGGATTTGTAGATCTCCCAGTTGCTGTTGTTAATCACTGAAGTGTGTAGGGCGGTTTCATAAAGACTGTAATAGGAAAAGAACTGAGTGTTAGTGGTGACAAGCCCCCCAAAAGACAATCTCAGACTCTCCAGTGAAATATTTCATCTGGCATCTCCAGCCTTTGAACTATATGTTTTACACGGAAGGAAATATGAAAGGAGCTAAGAACATTTTCCTGTCTGCATATTGAAATTATTCTGGAGGGTGGACAAAAATATCTTTTTATAGGTTCCTCCTCTCCCCTCAGAAGGAGAAATGAAGCTAAAATCCAATTAACAGGAAAGGACTCTGGGGTGGTGAAGTGTGAAGCTTTATTTAATTGTGTATTTTATAAATGGTCTTCAGCCACCAAACATTCTATCTGATGGCTTGAAAGATTTACTTTTTGATAAGGAACTGCTGTTCTTGAGGAAATGATTCTGAATTAACTACGATTGTCTTTCAAAGTGGGAGCTAAGGTTTGAAAGAAGGGAGGAGGGATGTTGCCACAGAGCATCAGGCGAGTGTGTGATAGTAGGTAATAAGAGTGGAACTCCTTTTGAGCCCACAAAATGCCACAAACCAGCGGGCCAGCTACCATAGTCAAGAGTGGAATATGTGCCTTTAAAAGAGCCGATAAAATATTTTAATTTTCTCCCTGTGTTGTGAAATCATTGGAGGAAAAAAAATGCTTTTTGTCACCTGGAGTGACACACGCCGCGTTGCGCCGCGGCTCGGCGGCGGGGCCGAGCGGCGCTGTCCGCGGTGCTGAACGAGGAAGGCCGCCCGCCGCCGCGCACCGCCGGGGCTGGGCCGGGCGCTGTCCGTGGTGCGCACCCCGCGCACGCCGGCGCCGGGCCAGCGGTAAGGGCGAAAGGAAAGTTCACTTGAGGCTTCTGCAAGAGGCCAGGGGCTGCAGTGTAGGCTGCGGGATGTTACTAACAAAAGGAATTAATATTAAGGTGTCTTATGATTCCTCTTTTCGTATAAAAGCCTCGGTGAATTAGGCGCTCTGTCGGGCTTGGTTACAGGTAGCTATATGTTTTTCAAGAGAACATAGGAAATTAGACTGATTAAAATAGTCATTTTGCCCAAAGCTTATTTTATGTCATGTCAAATGCACTAAAACTGACAATGAATCCTATATTTTCAAAATTACTTTCCAAAATTAAATTAAATTAAAAATTCAGGTTAAACGGGAAGCTACATCTGAGCATTCACAATAAAAAACATATCTAAAGATACCTAATCTACTTCTTTTCACCATCACCAGAGGAAAGAGGAGGGAGGAAAAGAATGCTCACAGTTTCACACGGGTCAGTTTTATTTCTCCTTGGACTAAGATAAAATATGAACAAGTAGAACAGAGCAAATGAAATAGCAAATACAAGAAAGAGCATCTCAGTCCGCACATTTTTCCTAGGACATATTCTAAGTGTGAACTGAAGGAGTCGCTAGATATCCTTGCTTTTAACACTAGGTGTTCTTTTAAATGCTCCAATAGTCAAATCGTCTGATTGAATTCCCTGCTAGACTGCAGAACTAGCCATTCATGATACTTATTTTTGACACTGCAGTTATGCCTCCATCTTAAGGAAAAAAAATCAATGATGTTTAATAATCCCTTCACAGAATGAACATTCCTTTTCATCAGCGTTTTACAGTGTTTTAAGTAAATATGTGCAGAGGAAATCAGTAAGCCATAAGGATAAAAAGTTAGTGTGAATTTCTAACACTTCTAGAGGTACAGAGCATCAAGATTACAGGTAATAATTTAAATGCTGCCGTTACTTATTTTGCATGTCCACAATACACAGATATTATTTAAGAAATAACTGTAACTCACCTCTGCCATGCTCTGTTAGAACCCATAGAGTGTTCTCATTAACTTAGAATCATTGGTATTTATTTTCGTGAAGTCAGGTTTATTCTGTGTTCATCTGTGTGTGTGTGTGGGGAAAGTATCTCAGTGATATTTTCTTTGGTAATAAAAGGTGGGGAGGCAGGAAAAGGAGACAAAAGATGTCTGTAGGCAGAATACAGAATAAATTGAATCCATTTTCCTTGCGGGGAACTAGGAATTATCTTCTAATATTGGAAATAAAGCTTAAGTACGTTCAGCAAAAGCTTCACTCAGACTGCAAAAGTCTCTGACGGTCCTGGATCAGTGTATTTTAATGGATAAAGAAGCACAAGTAATTGTATTCCCGAGGAAAATCTGAAGTAATCCACAAAGTTAGATTGTCTTTGGAATACCTGGCCAAAAGACAGATGTCCATGGCTGCATTTGCAGGTACAAATTAAGTATCTCATAAGCAAACTAGGAAGTGCTATTGTTCTCATTGTGGATTGCAAAATGATAAACTACATAGATGTCTCAGTGCAGGCAGGAACAGTAGCACTTATCCATAATGCTAGACTGAAAGACAAGCTGAGTATGAAAAAAAAAGAGGCAAAATAGAGTGCAAAATATAAACTGGTAAATCCGCAAGTTACTCTGCCTTTAAACAACATTACAATTTCAAGCAAGTTGAGCGAAAACTGAAGTATAGGTCTGTGCATTCAGCATAAGGCTGTTGTAGCGCTGCCGATTCCTGTTTACTTTGCAAAAGCTGGTTGGTGTTCCGTAACCACTGGGTCCGGAGCAAGTTCCTAAGGACAGTCAATATACAAGCCAGCATATTTACACTATTTCATGCATTAATGCTAGTAAGTAACGGTTAGTGAGTGTAAATATCATGACCTTTTTTTAGACTAAATCTTACTGTGATAACTTGTATGACATTATTGTTAGGCTTCTCTTTCACAACTCCAGAGCTAAGTGATTTCGACCCAGCCAGCCAGCTATTCAAATGCATGAACTGATTTTTTTACAACCGCTTCTCTTCTCCTCCTCAGTCCCCCCCCCCGCCCCCCACCGCAGACCCTTTGCAGAAAATAGCTATTGTTCAGAGCAACTGAAATACTAATAACAATTAGAAACATGTAAATAAAACCGAGCTGTTTTTTCCTCCGACAACGCTAGGCGATCAGATCGGTTGCATAATAGAAATTGGGAAGGCTGTCTGGCAGGCAGCCTTAAGAAAAGAAGAGCTATCTCAATTTCTCTCACTTAATCTTGGCTTCGCGTCAGAAGCTGTGCAGCAGTGCAGTAGAATGGGAGCACGGCAAAAGCTTCGCCAGTAAAACGGCTGGTGCTCACTGACTCTCGCTATGTGGCGATACCTCAGCGATTTCTCGAGCTGGATTACCTATTGATTTTCCTCCTTTCTTGCCTCCCAGGTTTACTCGGCTGAACATTGTGTGTGTTTGGATTTCTCAAGGATTCTCCCCCGACTAACATGGATGTCCCACCATTCCTTGCAGTTGAAGGTTGCTCCTTGGCGCAGTGAATGAAGAACATGCAGGGATTGCTAATGGGTTTGGGAAGCGTAGACTCTCTCCTCTCTCTGTGACCATGCCGTGATCGTGTCTGAGGGCCAGCAGTTTACGTATCCTCATTCTTACCCTACCGGGAAACCTGACGGCTTAGAAGGGGGAAGTAAGGCAGCGCGTGTGTGCATAGAAACATCATGAAGATTATTTCCCCTATTCTAACTAATCCAGTCTTCAGATGCACCATTAGACTCCTTCTTTGCTTACTGTGGATTGGATATTCTCAAGGAACCACACATGTATTAAGATTTGGTAAGATTTTCCGACACTTTTTCATTGTGTGTTTAACCCGGAATGCGATATACGTAGGATTGTCTCAGAAGGGGGTGCTGGGGGAGAGCTGGGACGTGATCCCGGAGTCAGGCACCGAAGTCCCTCTTTATTTTGCATCCGGAGGGATGAATTGCCGTGTGTTTTTTTTCTGTCGCTGCAGCTCATTGTAGCCGTAGTAACGGCACGATGATGATGATGGTTATTATAATAACAATAGAGAGAAAAATGACTGGCAAACGTGTTTGCCTAAGGCTCTGCAGAGCTTGCGTGGCTTCCTCGTAATGTATCTTTTTTGTTTCCACAGTTGTGGAAAGCACGGCTAACACACTACTTGCTTAGTTAATATCTGTCAACTAGTTGTTAAGTTTCTGCCGCCCGTCTCAGGTCCATCGGAGCAGATTTCGTATGGACGCGGCGCTGTAATTTGAGACCTTTGGGCTGGTTTCACTTGCAGCGTCTGTCTAGCTGCCTGTCACTTCAGTGGCATACTAAATGCTTAGAGAAGAGATGATTTATGCCTTGTTCGGTGGTAGCGAAAGGCCTTTGAGATACATTTAGAAAAGCAGCTTTTCTCTTCCGGGAAAGTTATATGAGTCATCCTCCACTCCTCCCCCCACCCCCCCCCAAAAAAAAAAAAAAAAAAAGAAGAAGAAGAAGAAGAAGAAGAAAAGAAAAAGAAGTCATAGACAGATCTGGATGAAATGTCAAGAAGAGCAGACCGGCTTCACAGATCATGGGTCCCACTGGAACCGTGAAACTAACCTTAACAGCTCTGTGTGTGTGTGAATCTGCATGTGCCTGTAAGAGAGTAGGAGAGAGAGGAGAAATTTCTGCCACTATGCATCCCCTATAGAAGTTTTGCAGTAAGAAGGGGCAGGACGGTGGGGAAAGTTCACCGCTCCTCCGAGGTGCGGGCTGGGTCCCCGGAGAGAGCCGCCGCCGGAGCCCCGCGACCGCGGGCCCCCGCGGGGTAGCGGCGACGGGGAACGAAGGAGGGAGAAGGCGGAAAGTTGTGTCCCCAGGCAAGCGGCACCCTCCGCGCCTGCTGGCAGCGCTGCTGGAGGGAGAGAGGGAGCGAGCGACTTCTCCCCTCGTTCGCAACCGGCCGCGATGAGCTGTAGCAGCCGCTGCGACCATTTCGATGGGACACTGAAAGCTCTGTCTTCGCCTGTGAGAAGTAGGATTTTGGGGGGGGGGGGCTTATTTTGTTTAAATCTCCCCCCCCAATCCCCGCACACACTTTCATGTCGACGGGAATGTTGATAATGATTTAAAAAGTCACGAGACTGTTACTGTTCTTGTGTCTTGAATTACTAGTAGGACTTATTTTCTGCTTCCATCTGGTCTAAAGGTGGTGCTTAAGGCACGTTGCTCTTAGCAACCGTCTTCAGGAATGCTTGTTTCTTTGGACATGGCTAAACGGGTCTGTATATCATTGCGGGGTTTATTTTGCATTCAGTCTGTTCCATAATCATGGCCGTGAAATTAATGCCAGGGCTGACTGTAATCCGGCGCTGTCCAGCCTTTTGTCCGTACACGAAACGGGATTCATGAGCGGYTCTGAGGGTTGGTATCCAGGAGTCTGAATTACTTTCATGGGTAGCTATGCAAACAAACAAAACCCAGTCACACCATTTAGAAAGATATGAGCTATCTTCCTTCAGATTAGCATCCTCGTTGAAATTGGTCCGGTGTGCTTATAGAGATATCCCTGGCGTGCAGCATTTTGGTAGTGATTTGGTCGAATAATAATAATCCTGAGACTGAAGGGTCGTGTAGTGGGACTCCGGTGCGCAGTGACATGGTCGCACATGCATGCATCTTTCTCGACTAACTTTCCTTCCAAGCTGCCTCCTGGGCGGTTAACAGGTTATGCTCACTCCAGTGCTTGTAGCAGGAAAGTATGAGTCTGCTTCTGAATCACGAAATGCTTTTTCTTGTCCTTAAAAACTATTGTCGCCCATCTGAGGCTTAGGGAAGAGAAGTAGGGAATGGTTGTTTGGTTTATTTTAGTATGGAAAACCTTAGATGTAAGAGCTCGAGGAAGACTTTTCCCCTGCTCAGTCGGGCCTGTTGCACGTCTCTGCTTTGGGGAATCTGGCTTTAGTATAGTCCTGACGTGGAATGACACTAACTCCGATCGTGAGAGAAGCCCAGCTCCTTCCCCAGAGCGTCACATCTCTCCGTCTCTGTGTAGGGGAGGAGGGAAGGAACGGGAAAAGCTTTGCTAACGTCCAGGAGGGGAATTCCCTACCAGGTTCCTATGCTATCTGTCCCTTCGAAATGCCCTTGCGACCACGGGGACAGGATGCCCGTTGCCTTCCCGAGGAGACGCGAGAGCCGAGGAGATTCCCCCTAGAAGGCAGCCCGCCAGCTCCCGCTCTTCTTTCTCAGCCAGCAGCGCTATGGCAACAGGGGAGAGCTCGAAGGCTGCCAGAGCTCCAGCCCCCTCATTCCTCCTGTGCAAATTAACCACCATGGATTCGCATTGTCCTTCCCACGGCTTCTGTCATTGTTGGGACTAGCCAGCATGTCCTCTTCCTCGCTCTCAAGCTACCTTTTAGCAACCACACAGGGAAGTCGAGCCGCCTGGGTTATCTGTCAAAAACAGGGGGTTATTTTTGTCTGAGCGTTATGGAGCAAACACGGGGAGAGGCTGGTGCGATGGAATAATTCACTCTCGGGCGGCGCTAAGGTTACCTATGTGGTGCAGCGGCACCTGGACGCCCGCCTTCTGCTGCTGGAATAGGGCAACGTAGTATTTGAACATCACACTAGCCACCCCTGCTAAATGACATCTTGCTCTATGGGGCATGATGCCAAACTCCCCCCTTTACCATTTCTGAATAACTTCACAAAACCAAGCCCAGGAAACAATGAGGGTGAGGTTTGCACCCACGGTACTCCAGGGTTTCAAACAGGAACAGTCCTAAACCATTGCTGCGGATTAAAAAGGCAGGTCTCAGGCTGAAAAGGGAGAAAAGCAGCCGTTGGAGTAACGGCTTAGTATTTGCCTCACCTGGGCTAAGTGTGATGGAAACTTCCCCCTTATCTTTTGGCACCATACAAAAGCAGAAACGGGTGATCGTAGGCAGACCCGTTCTGTTATCGGGGATCATGCTTCGTCGCTTTTCGATTCACTGCCTCCCGGTAAGAGCAGACCCAGGGAAGCGGCTCCCGAGAAACACCACAGAAGGAGGTAACCCCAACGCCGAGCCGCCCTCTCTCTCTGGCTATGACGGACAGGGGCGCCCTCGGTCTCCACCTCCAGCACCTGAAACACATCACGTTTTCTTAGGCCTGCTCGCATCTACCTTCTCCTCCCTTGGGGCATCCCAGCACTTGCCGCATAAGGCCGAACAACGGCTCTAGGAGCCGTTAACGAGGCATTAGGAGGTGTTAACCATCAGTGACTGTTCACCTGAGTTTGTAGAAACCCACCCCGCTACTCCTTCCCCCCGGCAATGTGAGCCGAGGTAGTTAAAGTCCTTCTTTTCCTCTCTGTTCCTACACGGGTCACTTATTTCAGCTCTCTGCAGTTTCACGTACTCTCCAACAACCCTCTTCATTTAAATTACCCCTTTCGGGCTTGGTCCCTGCTACCAACTTATCCTTCGTGAAAGTGTATGAAACATTGGCCTGATACTTGTTTCCACACTTTTCGGGGGTTTTGCTTTCCTCTTACTTCTACGCATTCAAAAAGAAGGGTAAATAAAAGCAGAGGCCCGTGCCTGTAATCTCGACTTCTTGCTGCTTTGATGTTGGGGGTGTTTCCAGTGAAAGCTGTCTTGAAGCAGATGGAAAGGGGACCTCATTACTGTAGATTAGAATGGCGCTTATAGAAAGGAGGGTACTCCCTTTTCCCCCAAACTTAAAAGCAAAAGAAACACAAGGAACCCTATGAGATGGAATACTTTCCAAGAAAGGGAGGGAGAGTTTTGAACTCTTCCCAGAATCATTTCCCACTACTGATTTCATTTTAAAAAGCACACCAAACAAAAACCTAGTACACTTCTGTTACCCTCCACAACATCAAGATAATAGTAAAATTTGTAAAACAAAGCTTAATATGATCACACACTCTTTGGGACTGAAGAAAAACTAGCCTTATTTCTCGACTCCATTACGGGAATGCTGAAAGGGAAATTATTACGCACTAGAGACTTCTATGAAGGTTTGGCATGGGTTTCATCTGAGATACTACTTTACCGAGCTACTTGGGCTCAAGCAAATTGAATTTCTCTCTGTAGAATTATTTTTACAAGAGACTGCTTGGCTAAAACATAGAAGAGCCCAACTCAGCATTCACTGCTTGTGCAGTCACCAGTAGGTGTCTAACAACATGCTTCTGGGAGTCAGATGACCATTTTGACATATCATATCGTTTAAAACCAGCAAAGACCTGGAAGAGTAGCAAGAGCTAGCTCTCTGCAAACAGGTATGAGACGGGAGTGTTCAAGAGAAAAACACCTGCTGAGTAATCAAGTAGAGCTTTGCTAGTATGTACCTGAATTAGCCCTACTGGATGTGCACTTTCTTTTGGATTTTTCATTGGCAGTCTTTTAGCAGAAGGATGTGGACTTTCTTGTCTGCCTGTATTTAAGAGAGAATTGCGAGAATGTACATTTGTTTTTGGTGTGGAAAGCTGGCTGCCTTCAGATCAAGAATACGATGAAAATCTTCAGAACAAACTCTTGCTGTAGCAGCCCTCAGTCGTCCATGGCTTGGTAATTCCAATATTTAGAGGCAATGAAAATTTTACTGCCAAGGACAAGAAGCTTTCAATATGTGTTAATATTCTCACAGAGCGGAGTTCAAAATCGGTCTTATAAACAACAGATATCTTTGAAAGAAGAATAAGGTTAAGAGCCTCGGGAAGGCAGCAAGGAGGTGAGAAGCATTGTTATTGACTGGTCTAGATTAAGCAGCACAGAGGAAGATTTCAATTTGATAACGTCACAGCCCTTCCTGTGTTTCTTTGCTGCTTCTGCTGACAATTTTGTAAGGTAATTAAATTGGCTGATTGAAGTCACAGTGGTCATGGGGCGATAAAGACCATTTGGATTTAATGGAATTTAGAAACAACAGTGCACTGCACACAACTCTCACAGAACAAGAATTTTAATGACTCCTTCAGGGTGCTGACTAAAGCGAACGTCCTGGACGAGTTTAATTGAAAGGGCAAAGCAGATTAGCTGTATACAGTCTTTATTGCGGTAGATAGGGGAATTAGAATTATCCTTTTAAAAGACTCATTATTGCGTTATCAAGATTTAATGTAGGTTAAGAATGCTTTCATCCATGTGGGCTTTTTGGAATATCCCTGGTTCCTCTCACCCCACTGTTTGGAACACCAACAGTCTTATAAAAGGATTTTCACGCAATTGTCTGATGAATCAAGTGATGAGAAATAGAATTCACTTCTTACTGCCTGTTACTTGTCTTTGAAGTGATGCAAACTTCAAGTAATACCTCCCATTTAAATGTGGCTGATGAGTAAAATGGTTTCTGTCATTGGAGATAAGAAACCAGAGAAAAAGAGATTTTTTTGCAATTTCTAAACACGAATATTAAAGATTTGTGATTTTATAAAAGGGAAAATCCCTCTGCTCTAGAAAAAGCTAAACCAAATATTTGCAAATAATCGCAGATCCTCCTCCCTTGCTTAATTTATTTACCTTGTCTCTTTCTTAGTTCTAACCTTCACCCTCTATAATCTCTTCCAGAGGAACAATTACTAGAAGTTCTGTCAATAATGCAAAAGAGAAAGTAGAAGGTCCTTTATTTCCATACTCCTCAATCTGCAATGCAAATTAATGTTTCCTGAATAAGCTTGTAATAATGTTATGCTGTAATGTATGTTGGAAGATTAGATTAAACAATATGATAACATAATATCATTATGTAGTCACAACTGGAATATGGAGAATCAAAGACTAGTACCACAGCAATACTTATTATTTTGTGCTTTTATTTTTTCTAGATCTTGTGGCTCCTATAGTGGTAACAGTCTGAGGTTTATATAATGCCTTCAATTTAGGCAAACAACGCTTTCAATAATACAAAGAATACATAACAAACATGCAATGATCCTTATTCTTGTTATTGAGTTCAGCCAGCTCTGGATAAACCAGGTCATACTGTAATACTTTATAAAAAACTAAACAGAAACTCATAAAAAGCATATTCTTATTTTCACTTAAAAGTGCAATTCTTAATGAATTAAAACCACAAACCTTTTTTTTCTTCTTCTGGCTAAAATTGGAATTGATCCATAGGTGCCATTCCCCAGACTGCTCTTTTTACATTTCCTACAAAAGATATACTTGGATCAAAATTTGCAAGTGGTTTGGATCGACTTGTGTTCAGATTTCCTTGAGAATTACTAGATATTAATTCATTATGAAATAGAGTAACTCTTCTAAGAACATGTTTAGGAATTTTGTTTGATGTATGTTTCAAATAAAACACACATTCTCAGAAAATATACTTTTCAAGTGTTTCCATTGCCAGATCTTTCTGCCTGGGGTAGACAAATACAGGTTCTTTGCTACTATTATGACCAGGTGTCTACAGCAATGTGAGTGAAACTTTAAAGCATACCTATGTTGTAGTCCTTAGAAATAACAATGTCTGGTCATTGTCAACACATCAGAAGGTTAATTTATATATAGGTCTTACAGAATTTCATCTTTATATTTGGGGAAATACATTCATTCACACTAGCTGAATGTCTGTTTCATTATATTTGATGTATTTGCTATGTCCATTCCAAACTTTTAAAAACTGTTTTTCTACAAAATAGTTATTTTCATTTAAAATTCAGCTGAACTAGAAATGATAAAAATCTCTGTAGATATTTTAGTATACTGCTTGCTAGAGTCACTAATTATTGTTATTAGACTTAGTAACACTCTGGCAGAATAGCAGTCCAGGGAGAGCTCAATATACTTTCAGAAACTCTTCAGGAGACTTCATTAATTTTTTAAACTGGTGTGTGATGATTTCTTCTCTTTTTTTTTTTTCATGTTACCGTTTGAATGGGTCCATCCTATATTTCCTTATTTCATAAATATCCATATCCATAAATAATCCATCTGATTTCAGTGGTGGTGTGAAGTCTTAAAGTAGCAAATGATCCTTGTTGTATTTCTAAGCAGATGAGTGGAATAAGTAAAGTTGTTTCATGTGAGGAGAAAGCAATTTTGAAAGTGAATTGCTTCTTTTGCACCTTGAACTGTTTGATCCCTTCCCTCACTTCCTCTTTTTCTTACATTTTTTTTCTATTTTTAGTAGCTGAAAGGCAAAATGATCACTTGCACACCCAAAAGGGGAGTATCTGTTTAAATGCTATTTTATGGTCCTTTTGGGCAAGTGCTATAGTCTTTCTAACTTCCTGGTAAACTGCATGAACAATTCAAAAACGGAAGGCTTCATCTCATCAATTTTCATTTGTCTAAAAAGTAGACCTTTTAATTGTAGCCAGATTTTACGCTGCAGTAAATGGAGAGTGAAGAAGGCAGAAAGCTTAGACTAGGTTGGCTTAGACAGGATAACTCTTACAGGGCAAAAGTTAGGTACGTGACTATTGCTTTTCATAACATCAGACATATGGAGGAAGTGAAAGTGAATGGAGTACTGATTGTTTTTCCAGGTTTTATCAGTTTTATTACCACATACTTAACTCAAATACGCAGGAAGGATTTTAAAAGAGAAAAATGGATTTGTTAATGGCTCAATGTTCCTGACAGTGAAACCTAAAAATGTTGAAACAGAAACAGAAACTGCTGTTTAGCAGAACTGCTAGTTCTGCTAAAAACTCACCAGCAAATGAGTGGTAGTTGTTTCACAATAGGTAATTGTAATTAGTCCAGTAAATAAGGACTTTTTTTTTTAAAATATTTAAATGATCTCTTAGTCTACTGAAGTGTTGAGTTTTGTTTGAGTTTGTCTGTTCAGTATTGTCTGTTTGAGTCTGAAAGTTTGTCAAGTTTGATTCAAACGATGCAGAACTACTATTAAAACCCTGGGTCAGCTCTGGAAGAGCATGCCATCTTAAAGTGTTGTACTTCTCTGAATATAAAAATAGCTATTATTTTCAAGCTGGTTTTGTCATAAGGTAACCGATACTGAATTGAAAACACTTTTATTAAAATGCTCATTCATGTGCATATACACTGTAGTAGCTAATAATCTAGGTAAATTTATTAAGGATTCACTTATAATTGAACTTGCCATGCATTTGGGCTTTTATCTTTCTCCAGGAATAAAACATATATCAGCTATATCAGTCAGTGCATATTTATACTGTTAAAAGTTACACAATTAGGATACGACTTACTGAACAGCCCATAATAAAAATAATCACACCAGTAACCGTGATATTTTTACATGAAATATCTGAGCCTTGTAGCTCACAATGTTCAAATTTATGACCTTCATCTTTTTTAACAGGTAATCAAATATTTTAAGTGCTGCCTCAACAGTTCCCATTGTAAAACCTTGAAGAAAGTAATTCTGCTAATTGGAGATCACTCAGATGTTCTGTTCATACCTATATTTTCAGAATCAATTCCAGATCATCAGTCAAAACCAACCACTTAGATTGTCAGAGAAATACATTCTTTCATAGTTCTGTGCTAAGCTGATTTATGTTCGTTAAAATCACACTATATGTTTATGCTTGAATTTGTCATTAATTTACTGTCATTAACATTATTTAAAAATATAGTATAAAACAGATTCAATATAATAGAGAATAACTTCAGCTACTGATTTTGTTAGCTGGAAAGGATATACCCATTGACTAAAGATGCTGTTTTCCAGTACCAGCAAATACAACTTGTTTCGCTGATCAAAAACTGCAAGGCAATCAGAAACTTTTTGTGCTATGTAGAGGTATACATGAATAACAATAATGAGCACAAAGATTACATATTCTGTAACAGAAGAGTGTTTTCTGAAGCAATAACTTCATTGTTATTCAACAGCATTTATCCTCCGAGGCAGGAAATCTTTAAAAGAAATTTCATGTTACTTATTCATTAAGGAATTAGGTAAAGAGGTACATTAGAGAAATTAATATCATGCAGAACACTTTAAATCAGGGAAATTGATTTGCTCTAAAAATTTTGCATCATACTATTTTTTGATATTATATTTCTGGAACAGGTATGTTCAGCTAGTTATACAAATTCTGCTCATTTCAACAACTGAAAGTTGATCATATTCATACAGAATCTTTAAGAAATTATCAGCATATATTCAAATATTACACAAAAAAATCATTATTCTTGCTTCATATTGTGTCACTTAACAAGGACCAATATCAGGACTCAACCTTAGGGAATCTAATTTGTAAAATTATTAATTATCCACATTTTACTGTTCTACAATGTTTGAAATTTTCATGGTCTTCAATACTTACAGAAGATCTCCTGTAAGCACATGCTTAATTCTTTTAGTCAGGTTAAAAGAGAAGCCTAAACCAGGTAACTTTTCAAATTAATAAATATGTATTTTAAAAAATATATATTCTTATTCATTCTTGCTTAGCAAAATCTCATCGTTCTGGTCCTATATGGCACCCATATATGATTCTTACTAGTCCACATAAAACTGAGCTTTCTATATTTCACATCCTGAAGCTGGTAGATGAAAGAATAATGTGTATGATGGAAATATAAGACCAGTGACTGATTATAGTTAATATGATGACAAACACGGAATTATTCTTTTTTAAAGAAGCCATGTGAGTGTTGAGGAAGTGCATCTTGCAGATTTTTAAGAACTTTGCTTTTAAGTCAGACCATTTTTTGGCCAACACGATTTTTTGGTGCTCACCCTTATACCATAAGATGAAGGGTAATTTTAGACACTGAACTACTTAGACATGCTCCCAAATACCCCTAACTATAAGGTTCTCTTCACAGGTTTTTCAAAAAGTTCCGCAGGCAGTGTGGAGGTAGTTTGAGAATGTTAATGCAGATGTATTAAAGGGCATCAGTGGTGAAAATACAGAACACAAGGGATTTGAGAGTGGTTAATGAAAAAAAAAACACTGTTTACTTAGGCAATGTATAACCATGCAATTAGGAAGATTTTTGTTGTTCAGTCAAAACCAAATGTAAAAATAATACTTGGCAAAATGATCCAATAATACTAACAATAAAGTATAGCTTTATTTTTGTAAGCTAATTATTTGCCCAGGTAAAGTCCTTTGTGGATTATTGGATATCTAATATATATATTGTTTATATAAAGGATGGAAACATAATTAAATATTTCTGCTCAGATTTGATCTTTTCTTAGCCTTGAAGGAAATATACACAGAGCCAGTTCAGGGGAAGTGGTTAGCCCTGTTCATGCTTCATGTGTAAGTAGCTGAGGGAAGCAAATGGAAATTTGTGAAGGATACACGTGACTTCCTTTCAGTGTTGCTACATGCATTTGTCTGAATGTCCTTGCGAAGGAAAGACTATAAAATATGACTATTATTAAGGCTTATATCTTCAGATCTCAGCAGACTCTATCATTCACAACACTCAATATGCCTGAAGAAACTTATTTTGTGACTGTGATACGGCTAAGAAAAATACATTGAAAAATCTATTAGATCAGATCTCTTAATATCTTTTCAAACCTACCTAAAAAAAGAAAAAAACACATTTAAAGATCAGATCAATGTTGGTTAGTCACAGTATCTTCAGTGTTACCCATTTGTGACCTTTTGTACCTAGAAGTGGAGATCTGAAGTTTAGCTATGCATTTCTATATTTCTGTGATCATTAGCATTAATTAAAAATTGCTTTTGTTGGAACTTAAGGTAAGAATATACCATATTCTCACTTAAACAGTTTGGGTCACTTTCCATGTTTTTAGGCATGAGAAGGTCCTTGAGTTGGATACAAGGTGTCCTCTGTCTCATGGGCACAGGAGCTCTGTCCACTTTGCTTTTCTTTACTCTCCTGACTATTGCCTTTGAGTTTGTAAAGAAGCTGCAGTAGAAACTTATGGGAGCCTTTCTTTTTTTCCCCCATTTTCCCAGGCAGTTCCAAAAATCCTGTTTATTTGGGGGTCACACTAGGTACTGGTTTCTTATTCATCAGAAGCAATCATTTATAAGGACAGAGAACTAAAAGCTGTTTATATCATCTGCTCCACTCGGCTTAAATACTTACAAAAGTAAACAGCAATATTTTCACTAACCCACATTAACAATACATTATTAGAATTTTGATAATAAGTCTCTTTACTATTTATCTTACATTTGGCAGCT
The DNA here is from genome assembly GCF_003343035.1 of Apteryx rowi. Taxonomy (NCBI): domain Eukaryota; kingdom Metazoa; phylum Chordata; class Aves; order Apterygiformes; family Apterygidae; genus Apteryx; species Apteryx rowi. The sequence goes on from NW_020450769.1 coordinate 231,185, forward strand.
GTTTCAGAGTGACGCAGTACCTTTGCAAATTGAGCATAAGAACTAGATAGTAATAGTCTTACAGGTATAGGCCTGTGTGAATGTGCACATGTACACACATTTTCTTGACAAGCTGGCCCAAATGCAGAAAAAAAGCAAAATAATATCTCCCTTGCATGAGTTGCTTTTAACCTAAACTGGGAGAGTTGCTTGAGAATCCATCAAGGGTCCTTCATGGAAGGACTCATGAGGACTATCTATCTGCTTCCTGACAAGTAGTGTGAGCATGGGATAACAAAGAGTTGTGAAGGCAGCAGAAACTGTTCTCACATGGTGTGATCTTCATGCATATTTTCAAAGTGCTGGTGAAAACAAAAATCTTTCAAGAAAGAAGCTATGCAATTCAGCAAAAAACACGAAAGAAAAGAATAAGCATATTCATGAAGAAAAAAGAGAACAAGATGTTGACCACTGGCCTGTGCTGGATATAGGTTATGAGGTTAAATGGCTACTTTGTATGCTACATTCTGGCTATTCTTATGTTATGTCCTCTACAACACGCAAAATCATAGAATATAGAAGCTAATGTCAGTAAGCTACTGTGTTGTTACTGGACATTAAGATGAAGATTAAGAATCAAATAATACAGCCTTCATATATTGTGAAATAATGGGAATCCTTTGGATACCGTACAGGAGAAGAAAATTTAAAAATAAATGCTAAATATCATGTAAATAACAGATAGTATATGGCAAGTAAGAATACGGAATAGAAGTGGAAAGAAACAACTGGTTCTTAGTTCTGGAGCTGGGGGCACGACAACATCATACATCTGCCTTTTTGCAGAAAGATGTCAGTGACATTGTTGGCGAGTACAGTGGCCAGTGTGTCTTTTTTTTTGAAGTATAGCATCTCTAGAAAAATATAGCTGGCCTTTTAGGATGTTATTTCAGCATTTATACAGGATAAAGAGGGTTGCTTTAAAAACCTGGAGTTATCCTTAGAGGTCTCCAGGTAAAATAGTGATTACCTGCTGGACAATTTCTCTTATCTGAGGTCCATGTGCAATAGTGGAGTTAAGAGCCTAATGAAATTAAGAGATATAGATGATGATATCTCTAATTACACAGGCTTGTGTCCAACTGTCAGTTTTTTGTATTACTTTTCTCAAAAGAAGAATATGTTTAGCCAGGGTAAAAATGTGGAAAAGTTTCCTAGCAACTTGGAGCTAAGAGTAATAGCAGAACCAGTTTTAGCTTGTCCATCCAAAAAAGATGTGTTTCCTTCTGGACACTGATATTAGTGGCTTAGAGATTGCAAAAGTACTATTTTATGCCTTATTAAGTACTATATATGCCTTATTAAGGCCACTGTGTTTATGTACTATAAACATCACACGAGCAAAGAAAATGTAGGGTTTTTATCCCTATGCCAAGATGCTTCATGTGCCAATTCTAGAAGTATTTTCCTTCGGACAACATAAAATGGAGAACTACAAGTAACTCAACTGCTTAATAGCTGCATATGAAGGAAATGATACAATTATGAAATAATTGATTAAAACTGAATTTGATCTTGCACTAATAGTTATTTATCCGATTCAGCTTTTCTTGAAAATAGATCTCCCTGGAGCTTGTCTGACTAGACACTGCTCTGAAAACCAGATGTATGTTGGCAATGTCCAGAGAAATACTCAAGAGAGAAATTGCAAATAGTGTTAAAATAAAACTGTATTTTAAAATGACCACAGATTTAAGCAAGTATTTGAATGACAGCCAGCAGTCCTCAGGAATCTACAAATGGTTATGAGCAGTTCACTTTTTAAGATTCCAAAAAGTCTGCTGAAAAATGATAAAAAAGTGAAATCTGGTAAAGAAAGTGATACAATTGGAATTTTATGCACTTTTTATTGATGTGTCATATTCAATTAAAACTGGAAAGGTTATATTTCAGAACTGAATGTCTCATCTTTGGGTTTTGGGTACTTAAAATTCTTAACTTCACTCTAATCCTGCTTAATAAGGCAACAATGTTCAATTTCAAACTCTATCAAGATAAAAAAAATAGGTTTCCTATAAATGGGGTCAGTGCTTGTTGTATGGGCATTTTATGTGTAAAACACTGAGACCTGAATTAACAAAGAAACTGCATATCATAAGCAGTTATCAAATACTTAGTACAGTTGTGGTTTGAATTGCTATGAGATTATCTGAGATACAAAATACTGGTTGCTTACTTTTCCTTTGAAAATGTAAATGTCCTGAAATATTGCTGAAATAGAAAAGTATAAGCAGGAATACAATTACGATTTAGACCATCCAACTCTTATCCTAAGGGGACAAAACACACAGGAGTTAACACTGAACATTAAACCTTCTTTGTTTATCAACATATGTGGTATTCGGGTGAGAAAAAATGCACCATATATTAGCTGATTTTACTACTGCCTCACTACTGAAGTTTTTGTTCTCTCAGACTTGACATGTTGAGTCTCAGACTGGTAAGAGATCAGGTTTCTTTCACATTTTTTAATGTTCTGCTGCTGGTATAACTTCAAAGGCTGGCAGTCTTCTCACAGGGAATTTTATAACTGAATAAAGAGTGGTAAACAGGAAGGTCAACATATAGCAAACATCTTTTTGGAGAGTCAGTGTCAAGAGAACTCTGATTTAATTATGCGACAGTTATGTCTGTTAAGGAATGTACTGAAGTGTTTAAGGATTAATCCCTCACCTTGTACTAAAGAGTCAGGAAATGTCAATAACCACCTGGAATATGGATTTGCTGGGAAATTTGAAGTCTCAGTATTTATCCTGTTTATGTTTTTCTATTTCAGAAATATTTCAGGGCATTTAGATTTTTAAAGGAAAAGTAAGCCACCAGTATTTTGTATCCCAAATAATCTTATAGCAAATCAAACCACAAGTGTACTAAGCATTTGTATGCATATTGCATGTATCAACATGTATGTTTTATATACCATTTAAAAAACAGAGATGAGAACTCAATAGCTAAAAGATGTAAAGATGGAGTCTGAACTGGCAGCACTGAGGTCTAGATTATTTGTGCAATAATCTTGATCCAGAACACCTTAGTATTCTTCTGGAGGAAGTTTTAGCTATTCTCCTCTCATACAAAATAATTTCCTCCTAGAAACCTACATTTAAGCTAAATATTCCCTACTTAATACTGAAACTCACCAAACACCATAAGCCAGTTAATCTTCTATACAGTTCCAGGGAGGTCAGTGAACAAGCAGCAGGAAGCATCAGAAAGGACGGCTCAATGTGGCTTTAGCAGATATAAAGATGCGACTAAATTTGCACCTAATTTTTAAGGGGGCTGGGCACTTGCTATTTCATAGGAATCCATGGGAGTSGCAACACTGTACAGTGACTATTAACTAGGCATATTGGACTTTTTCAATATTGGAATTTTCCAATTTCTTAGGGCAGTGGTGTTTAGGGTGATAATTTTGAACTATATGTTCTTCGTTAGACACTGCTATAGACACTACTTAGACTACTATAGAAACTTATTGTATAGTACTTTTTAAGGCAAATAGATTCTGAAGATCAAATATTCCATATTTATTCAAGTTCAAGGCTTTCCTGAATCTAAAGTGACCTAAGGTGAACCCTTTCAGAGCTGGCTTAGGAAAATGTACCCTGGATGGCCAGATGAGCTGCAAAGCAATGCAACTCTGCAAGGAGGCTTAAATCTGGTTAGCTGAAAATGGTTTAAGTATCTATCTACTTAGCATTATGGCATCCAACGACTTAGACTGTAAAGAATGCCTTCAGTAATATCAAAGTTAAATATTCACTGCAACATTATTAAAGTTTTTGCTTTTACAGCTTGGTTTTAGAATTACCGTTATTAAAATTTTTATACAATTTCCATCTTCAGAAAAGATTTTGCAATTTCCTTTCCAAGTTTACAACAGTTTATTAAAATAATAAAATAGGTTTGAAAATCCCTCTGTGTCATCCAAAGCAAATATTATGGACTCTATTTTACTTATAATGTATCTGTTTTGTAAAGTAAATGTTATTTTGAAGCATATATATCAAATCTAAACAGATGGATCTAGAAACAAAGCATATGGGTGTACATATGTTAAAATGTTATTTAGAATGGACCCCTTATGAACCCTGATATATTATTGATGGGAAATACAACATGCTCTGTTGGTACAGTTACTTTTGTTGACTTTTAGATAATGATGGAAATATAATAGAAAATTAAAAACAAAAATTTACTTTTAAAACTTAAGATCAGTGAGTGCTGGAAATCTATTAGCAAATTATTCAACAGAACTTTTTAATGAATGCTTCCAGTGTAAGCGCGGCAAATATAGTGTAAAAGGAACTTATTTCTTCTGTTTTTAAGCTGGCTGAAGTGTAGGCATCAAAATATGAAATACCTTCAAGCAGTAACTAAATAATACAAATAGTTTGTTTTCATCTGCAAAATGTGCTAGTATTGTCTAACTCCTTTCGGCTATTTCCCTGCTATCTCAATTCTGGAACATCTAAGCGCCAGCGTCTCAATATACACATACAGCAGCCTGCATAACTGATTTAACAATGAATTGAAATAACCTTTATGTATGAAGGAAATCTTGGGAACAGATTACTTGGCAGAGTATTTACAATAAACATATTATTTTCCATAAGTACAGTATACTTTCTACTATTCCTTTTTCAGAGTAAGTAAATGCTTTCAAATTAACATATTGCTTCTCAGGTAGCATGCTGGTGAATATCTACAATATTCCAATAGTGGAGTTTCCTTCTGCACCATGGCTACTTTAAATAAATGAATATTACCATACAACCGCAATCCCTTATTAAGAGTCAAGTAATGAATAATAGCTCCTGGACTTCTCTGTTCCCCTTCTTTTTTTATATTCCCTTTCCATTAATTTCTTTCTTCATTAATCCCACAGTTTTATCCATCCTTTGCAATTTCAAGCTAGAGAAAACAAATTAAGAAAAAAAAATCGGTTAATTGACTTTATTTGCTTTAATGCTGTTAGTCCGTATTATCTGCTTTCTTAAATTGAGTTTGGGATTGCCGGATTTAGGGGTATTACACTGCATTTTGGGATGCTGCCAGCATATCCTGAGCAAATATATTTAAATCAAAGCTAAGCTGCTTAAAATATTCATGTTATGCTCTTAGTATGGTTTAGAGAAATGTGAAACCATTTAAGACTTGCAAACCTGTTTTATGGCCAAAAATGTATTTGAACTGTCAGGCGTATAGTCTAAATTGATAGTCACTATTAACTTTTTTTAATAGGGAATGGTTTCATTGTCTTATTAGCAATGATACATTTAAGGGCTAATTCATTTGAAATTTGTGGCATAGTACAACCATGTTTTTTATAGAGGTGCAATGAAACATTTTTAGCTAAAAACAGTTTGGGGAAAAGGAATATTCTTAGAAGATAAAATCACACATGCAAGGGAAATGCATGTGTGTTAGGAACAGTTAAATATGTTTGCTTTATATATTGCACTTTTATGCATTGAACAGAACTATGAATATCTTATTCAATAATATACTAATTCAAAAGTCAATGTATTTGTTAATAGTAAAGCAAAAGACAAATATCTATGAATTCATATTGTATTCTGGGGTGAATACAATTCTTGTAGGAAAAAAAAATATAAGTTATTGATGAAGCTTTGAAACAAAATGTTTAAGCCAGGTTCTAATGTATCTTTGTGCATTTTTTGCAGTAAGATAGTGTGTCTCCTCAGAAACTGGCCTATGATAATTTTGCAGAAATCTAGTTTTTCTTCAGTTCTGTCCTAAAGTGACGTGAGTAACAGTTACTGCTAAAGCCAGTTGAAATTGGTGGAAGATTAGCAATGAATATGTAACTATCAGATCTGGGTCTAAAGTTTCACCATGTCTTTTTACAGACAAACTTCCACTGAAATCAGTGAAAGTTTGTGTGGGTAAGGTGGAAATTAACTAAAAGCTAGAAACTGAAAAGGAATGCTATAATTTTTTCTGATGTGAATAATCACTTGAGAGAAAAAATTGTAAAATGATGTGATATAATCTCATAAATTTAAATATAGTGTGAGCCATCAATATTTGATCTACTATTAATTAATTAATAAAACAAAAGTGTTGGCTGGAAACTATAGATCTTCTCCATTCAAAGATTAATAATATATTTTTATATATTCACACTTTGTTAATTAAAAATATTAATCTAGATTCATATTTTCAGTTTCAAATGAACTCTAATATGAGATAAATGGAATCCCAACATTTCTGTAGTTTTAAGCAAGTATTAAAAGACTGAATTTTGTTACTGCAGACTATTTAATCTTGAATTAAATCCTTAATTTTTTTGTGAAAAGCCCTGAAGTGAGCAACCCTGACCAGGTAGAATACTCATTCTGGGTATCAAATTAGTCTGGGACTGTTTGATTGTTGTAATGTTAGATTATGAAACAAAATATATTGTTTGTCTCCAAATTATTCATCAAAAGCAATTACGGGCCATATTTTCTTACTATCTGGATGAACGTATTGCTACAGGATTCAACAAAATTAAAGTTTGTTTTGAAAATTTTAAAACTCTGGATTTATGCTGAAGTGTGTCTATGTAGGTATCTGTCTATCTGTCTACCTATCTCAAACAGAAACACATAGTTGCAAAGCCAAAGCAAATAGAGAGTCTAAGGGGCTTTAATCCCAAGCCCTGTCCAATTGCAGTGTTACTCTGCAGAAGTACCTAGTCAGCGACAGCCACCTCAGGTAGATTGTCCTGTGCGGGGAAGGGAAAAGGTGTGACATAAACTACTTGACCCTAGTGTTAAGGTGTTGTGATAAGACTCTGCGTGTATTTGTAAACAGGTGCATGTTGCACATATAAGTATAATCCTTTTTTTATTTCTCTAACATCTTAGTATTCTCTTATTTTAGATTTCTGGTGAAAAATTGATTTTGAATCTTCAGCTCTGTCTATGATCTATTCATAGATGTATATACATACCCATCACATATACATGACATATGTAAATCTCATATAATTTCACTAAAGTAAATGGAAAAAACTCCTTCCTCCTTCTCAGGTATTTGGATCAAGCCCCATGCCACAGATATGTTGGAAGTTTTGTAATAGACAGAAGTAATCCCAAGGGAGCATAAACTGAAGATAGCAAGTATAAACTGAATGATCAGCTGCATCAGTTGGGCTTTGCTGATATAACGGTTAATCTGTAGAGTAATGAAAATACAGGCAATAAAAATCTTGATAACATTAAGACATTTTGCTTTAAAAAATAAAATAATGAAAATGATGTGTTTAGAAAAATGGAATTCCATAAAAATAAAGAGTGATTTGAAGAGCTCTTATAGAAAGTTATATTTACAATCAAAAGGCTAAATTCTCCCTTTGCTTTGACTACTGGGTAATTTTTTGCTATGGAATTGTAAGACTGCAAGGAGAGAACAGTTCAACCAAATAATCTTAGCTAGGCTTGCTAAATGAAATAAAATTTTTGTGCAGAGGCTTATTCAGAGGAATGTGTGCTTATTTTGTATAACTATTCCAAACATTATTACTCCGCTGCTAAGAGAAATAGAAAGTAATAAACATTATTTCTCAGCTTCTTTTATGAAATATGTTCCAAAAATAAATTATATAGTTATTTTGTTCTGATGATTATGTTTTAATGTTTTATTCAGATGATTATGTTTTAATTTAACTGAATTAAATAGAAGCAAACAGTCTGACAGTGGGAGACAGTATGGTTATTGAGATACAAAGATTTAAAATCAATGTGACTATTTCATTAATGATATTTTATATATTTAGGGGATTCAATGACATGCTAATATATGGGCTTGCAGCCCTATTAATTTCTCCCAAGTTGGAGGTTTTGAGGGTGTGGATTTTGCATGTATAGGAAATATTTTCAGTGGGATGTGAGGCACAGAACTGACAAGGACTGATTCTTCTGTGTCTGTGCCTTCTCTCTGGGTAGTCACCCACAGCTCTGTTTCCCAATTTCCTTCCAGGCGAAACTAAAATCACATCCAGCCTAATATCTGACTGTAGGTATTTGAAACCCCAACAGAAGCTAATGAAGTTAAAGAACAGCTTTTGTTTTCCTTTCCTATCCTTGCACTTACTGTTATTATTATTATTTTTTTAATCATTGTAGGCAACACTGCCATCCCCCTTTTAGTCTGGTCTGTAACTCAGCTTTTGTCTTTTTTTCTGATTGCTTGTTGAGGTCCATGCCCCCTGAGATATGCTGAAGTCTTGCAAATTTATTTCTGTATGACATTTCTGTGTAGTGTCTTTCCCATTTTTCCACACAGTTAAAGCATTTGTCCAGATTTACAACTTCTTGGATCCCGGTGATTGCAACATCCTTTTTTCTGACTTTGACACATGCAGTCTTGTTCATGTTCACATTCATACAGAATGCAATATAAAGACCATTTTATTATCCAGACATTTTTACTATTTCATTCCTTTTTATTTCACTTTTATAATGGCTTTGCCTTCAAGAGCACATCAAACATAAGCTATTTATCTTCATTTTGAAAGCACTTCATAGCTTACCCCTCCTTGCCATCACTTGTTGAAGCATCAGTTTCTAATCAGCACCTCACGCCAGCTTCCACCACCCAGCTGTGGAACATTCTGATTTCATTCCCTCGGCCCTTCATTTTCAGTAAAATTACGTTATTGCTCTCCTTTCAGATGACCTTAAAACTGTCCTTTGCTGTGACAGGAATGTTTTCAGTGGTTAGGCTCCTGGTGTTCAGAACCCTCTATCTATCATTTAACTCATTTTCCCTTTTTTATATTCCTCATCTGTCCATGCCCATATGCTGTCTTTTGTTTATACTAGATTGTAAATTATTTTTTTCTGCTTGTGCAGTATCTAAATACTGTCCTGTGTTATTACTGGTCTCTCTATGTCACCCTGATGATTATATGCTCCCAAGGCAGGTAGAAGATGAAGTTTTGAATCCTGTTACTATGAGGGAGGTATTGAACCATGTCTCTGCCTCCCCAGATAAATTATGTGCCTGGAAGATTATTGTATAAAAGATAGCCATAACCAAGAGGGACAAAATTGCAGATAAATCCAGGAGATGGATCAGGATTATGAATTCCAGTTTCTCATGGGCTTTGTAACTGCAGGCTGAAGAAAGGTGTCTATGTTTCAGGAAGGGGTAGAATTTCAGGTATATACCAGTCTTTTACTTATCTTAGTCGTGGCCTTCCTCACCCTGTGTCTTCCCATCAGCTACCTGTTGGGAATCAATAGGCTGCTAATCCTGATCAGCTGGGGACTTCCTTAAATTATTTGAGGATCTTAGGTATAGACTTTACCCTGAAGGTAAACTCTGAAATCCCTTTGTGGATCTAAGCCTTAGTCATAGCTTAATTCCAGAATAAATGCGCTGTTTCACCAGGTCATATTTCTCTCCTCATTATACCAGCGTAATGTCATTGCAGGCATGACAGCAGCACTGCTGTAAATCAGAGTAAAACACACCCAGCATCTTTAATGGTGTTTCATTTCATTGACATTATGTTTGTCTTTTAAACTACTTTTCAGATATAATCTTTAATTTCCTCTCTGGCTAACTGCATAGAAATCCTAAACAGCATGCAAGGCTGGAGTAGAATGCACTGCTGGCATTTAAAAACTAAATGAGTGATTGCTGATAATGGAGGCTATATAGATATGTGTATATTTATAAATGTATATATAAAGCAAAAGCCTATTCCTTCCCTCCTGAGCAGCTAGTTTCTAGTAAACACCATAGAACTATTAATATGGAAAGGATCTGCTTCTTCACTCTGGTTTTCTGGAATAGATTCACTGTGCAGTCTTCTACACGGAGCAGAAGCATTCTTGGGAGGTAGAATACATAATACAGCTATAAGTCCTTTTGCTGCGCTTGTGCTTTCAACACTCTTCTTTCCATATATCTGTTCAGAGCATAATCCTAAAGAATATATCTGTGAAACACGGGGAGAAAGAAAGTCCTCCTGACAAATTTTTCTGTATCCTGTTTCCTCTTCTTGGAGCAAAACCGTGTCATTTCCAATATTCCACTGTAGTTCTTATTTTTCTGCCAGCAAAAGGAAGAATTCTTCCAAGGAGAAAATGAGTTTTACAATGAACATCAGATAATGAAAAGTTAATCTAACTGTAATATTTCACTAGAATGTAGTGAATTTGAAATAAGACGGAGCAAAACATCCTGATGGCATCCTCAGCTCTCACTAATTCCTCTTTCACATAAGGAAGTAGGACTTCTACACACATCAGTGAAAGTTCACTGCCTGAAAGACTACTTGTACACCACTGAGAGAATATTCCTTTGAGAAAAAATGCAAAACTGAGATCTCCACTTCCTGAATCCCACAGAAATGGGAAAGAAGCATGTGGAAAGCCTTTAGCCCTGTTTGACCTTTTTGTACCCATTTACTAGCAAGGTGTGAATGAAAATATTTTACATGTGTCTGTGCTGGTAGTTCATAATTTCCTTGTCCTTTCATAATAACAACATGCTCAAATTTAATTCAGTTTCAGTCACATCGTTGCACACAGCCTCGGGCCTCTTACGTTTTGATAATCGGTTTGAGCAGCCAGATAAACATACGACACTTCCAGAAACAAATCAAAATTCACAGAATCACAGAATCACAGAATCGCTGAGGTTGGAAGGGACCTCTGGAGATCATATAGTCCAACCCCCCTGCTCAAGCAGGGTCACCTACAACGTGTTGCACAGGATTGCGTCCAGGCGGCTTTTGAATATCTCCAGAGAAGGAGACTTCACAACCTCTCTGGGCAACCTGTTCCAGTGCTCTGTCACCCTCACAGTGAAAAAGTATTTCCTCATGTTCAGATGGAAGTGTCTGTGTTTCAGTTTGTGCCCGTTGCCTCACATCCTGTCACTGGGCACCACTGAAAAGAGTCTGGTCCCATCCTCTCG